>NC_068444.1:33288979-33371479 GCF_023373465.1 Oncorhynchus keta | reverse complement strand
ATCATTGCCGAGCAAGATATTTAAACAGTCATCTATTCCATCTCAGGCTACCCATCAACATTCCAGGACATGCAGCCTCATTTTACCCCTCAATGACAAATATCTCAATGACAAATATCTGTCTTTAACTTGACTTGATCTGGGTTGTTATTGATCGGTGGGTAGTTTCGTGTGTGGGTTTCTCTGTGAGCGAGAGAAATAATGAGTTTTTGTTTCTCTGTGAGAGTGAGAGAGAGAGAGTTTTTGTTTGTGTGTGTTCTTTGACTGGTATTGGATGGTTCCTCTGATTGCGGTTGATTGTATTGGATGACTGAGTGTGAGAAAGTCCTATGACTCCCTGAGACATTCTGCAGAGAGGATGATGGAGAGAGAGAAACAGATTGAAACAGAGGAAGGGATATAGATGGAAACAGATTGAGACATGAAAAGCTACAGACACGGAGATCCTATAAAATTCTATGGATAGAGATCCCTTAGGAGAGATATATAGATAAAGAGCAATACGGTATGTGTATATAGTAAAGATGGGCACTAGTAGACTAGTACTGGATTCAAAGTTTTGTATTTGTTTACTAATAATCAAAAACAAGTATAGCAGGTTAAATGAATAACCACTGACATAACATAAGGTGTGTTTATTGTTTGTGGACTATGGCAAATGCATAAAAATAGGTTAAGTATGTTTGTTTTCAGTTGTGTATCAGAACAACCAGTAAATGGAACAACCGGCATACACTCTTAGAAAAAAGGGTCCCGGAAGCATTCTTCGGCTGTCCCCATAGGAGAACCCCTTTGGGTTCCGCCTAGAACCCTTTTGGGTTTAATTTAGAACCCTCTGTGGAAAGGGTCCTTCATAGAACACAAAAGGGATCTACCTAGAACCAAAAGGTTCCAACCTGGAACCAAAATGGTTCTACCTGTATCCCAACAGAGTTATTCAAAAGGTTTCTCATATGGGGACTGCCGGAGCTCCAGTTTAGGTTCTAGAGTGTACAAATGCTCTAAAGCCACCTCCACAGCAGCAGCTTACCAAACTCCACCTTTATGAAAAATCCCTGTGTTGTTTCTTAGGGGCCCCTCAGTAAATCCCATGCTTTGTGAGAATCCTGTGTTAATTGGGAATTTGGGATTCACCTCGGATAGAGACGGATTTTGGGGAATCTGCCGTTTTAGTCCTGGAAACAAAAAGGCTGGTCTTGGCAAAGCCGGAGTTCTTACCGACTAAGCCCATTTCATCCAGGTAAACATGACCCTGGCCCATTGCTTTATCCCTGGCACGCGTGGGAACAGGGGCCGATCCACACACACATCACGGTGTGTACTCTACTGTATGTGTGAGAGAGAAAGAGGGATGGACATGAGTTTGTCAGTATCCAGGGAAGTTGCCTCTACATTTCCTTCACTCAAGAAAGGATGCATGGGCATATACAGGGGAGATGCAAAACTACACATACCGTAAGAGTTCAATGAATAGCCCGGGTGTTTATTTGCTTCAATCACTGAACACAACCGCTGCTTATTAGACACAGGCTTCTAAGGCTGCGTTTACACAGGCAGCCCAATTCTGATATTTTTGCCTCTAATTGGTCTTGCCAATAATTGGGCAAAATCTCAGAATTGGGCTGCCTGTGTAAACTCAGCCTATTTGAGCCAGGAGTCTATTTTCTTAATGCACATAGATTTTGCCCAGTAAAATGTTGAAAAGACTACCGCATTGTTTTTTTTGTGATCAGTATAAACATTATAATAACAAATCCATCGCAGATCACACCTGCAAAGACTAGGCTGTCTATCACCCCCGGTTTCACGCTTCGGCAGCCTTCTCTCACTACTTGCGCCTCATTGCACCTCGTATCCCCTGTAGTTTGACACAGGAATGCGTTCACACAGATTGACTTCAGTATTCAACGTTTGTCCAGGTCTCCAGGATGTCGGAGATGCCTTCAATACTGTCCACCAGGGGCAACTTAACCGCCACATTTTTCTGTCATAACAACCTTATCACTCACCTACTTTCACTTCAACCCGGACAAACGTCGACTACTGGAGTGAGACTGAGATCTTGTTGCTCTTTGAGCCGACTACGTCAAACAACACTGCTGTTTCCTCCACGCCAATGATGTTGCTCTCCTTCTTTTGTGCGATCTTTACAGTACTCACGTTCTTTACAGTACTCATGTTCTTTACAGTACTCACGGAAGTTCACTCGCTAACAATTCACTTTGGACCATGTAGGCTATACACTATCAACCAGACCTCTGGCTTTTTTATGTTGACCATGGTGTTTGACCAGCACCATATTGTTTGACCAGCACCATATTGTTTGACCAGCACCATATTGTTTGACCAGCACCATATTGTTTGACCAGCACCATATTGTTTGACCAGCACCATATTGTTTGACCAGCACCATATTGTTTGACCAGCACCATATTGTTTGACCAGCACCATATTGTTTGACCAGCACCATATTGTTTGACCAGCACCATATTGTTTGACCAGCACCATATCTGGCGTTTGCATTGAGAGTAAATACAGATGATTAAACATGTTGTTTGGCTGGTTGAAATGAATATATAATGAAAATGAATACACTGTCTAATGAAATGTCGTACGGCCATACAGTCTTCTGCCATTGAAATAAGTTTATCATAACGTGTGTGTGTGTGTGTGTGTGTGTGTGTGTGTGTGTGTGTGTGTGTGTGTGTGTGTGTGTGTGTGTGTGTGTGTGTGTGTGTGTGTGTGTGTGTGTGTGTGTGTGTGTGTGTGTGTGTGATGTGGATCGATGGCCTGTCTCGAAGGAGATTGTTTTCTCCACTCCACTTCTCTCTCTTTCTCTTTCTCTCTCTCTTTCTCTCTCTCTTTCTCTCTCTCTTTTGACCCACACTGAGGGAGAGAGTAAAGGAGGGATAGAGGGAGGGAGAGAAGGATTTTTCTTCTTGTTAATGAGCGAGGATGAGATGCAGAAAGAGAAAGAGAAAGACAGCTATGGAGGGAGACGGGGAGAGAGGGATAGACCAATGGGCATAAAGAGAGAGGAGAGAGGAAGATGAAGGATGAAGGGAGCGAGAGATTAAGTGTACTGCTTCTTAATGAGAGGAGGTGTAGAGAGAAAGCGAGAAAAAGCAATACAGTAGGGATATATGGATAGAGAGAGGAGGATTGGAGGTTAGTCCTAGTGGGGAATGGTTTAATCCCTTCTACTCTAATGAGAATACTGGCTCTAATGCAAATGTGTGTGTCATTCCACCTAAAAGCACAGGACCAACTTTTGAACATGTACATCTTTGTTGTGTTAGTGTGTTTAGCATCTGAATCTGTGTAGTTGTGAGCTTCTGTGTGTATTCTGGTGAAGCGTGGACATGTGTGTTGGTCCCAGTGGTTGAGTCATGTTGTGTTAGCTGAACCAGTCTAGGCCCACACCTCCTGAAGGGTTCGGTGTGACATTTAGACAAGGGACCTCCGATCGATCGGATGCATTCCAGAACGAACAGTCAACAAACATCCCAATACAACAGAGACCGATCACCGGCTATGGGTCCAGCTACAACTGGCCACAGTACCTCACCAGCATACCTTACTGCACCCGAGCACTGCAGTCATACATGAAAGAATCTTCAGAGGCTGCTAGTCTTCACTTTGTCATTGTATTATCACTCTACAGTTAAACAAAGTGGCCATCAGTTCCCCTTCACACCCTGTCTCACCCATGAAGAGTCTCATTAGGTCTCTATTGTGATCTGGGTGAATGAACAGCTCTGAATGCTCCCTGTTGATGCCAATCCAAAACAGTTTAACAGGGTTAGTGCACCACTTAAATGAAGGAACTGAGAATGTAAGGAACACTCTGTCTTAACTTGACGTGTGTAAAACGTGGACCACTCAAATGAAAATCACATCACATTTCATTTGTCATATTCGTCGGATACAACCTTTACCATGAAATGCTGACTTACAAGCCCTTAAGCAACAATGCAGTTAAAGAAATAGAGTTAAGAAAAGATTTAATAAATAAACTAAAGTAAAACATGAAATAAAAAGTAACACAATAAAATAACAATAACGAGGCTATATGCAGGGGGCACCGGTACTGAGTCAGTGTGCGGGGAGGTACAGGTTAGTTGAGGTAATTTGTACATGTAGGTAGAGGTAAAGTGACTATGCAGAGATAATAAACAGCGAGTAGCAGCAGTGTAAAAACAAGGGGTGTAAAAACAATGTAAATAGTCAGTTGATTAATTGTTCACCAGTCTTATGGCTTGGGGCTAGAAGCTGTTGAGGAGCCTTTTGGTCCTAGACTTGGTGCTCCGGTACCGCTTGCCGTGCGGTAGCAGAGAGAACAGTCTATGACTTTGGTGACTGGAGTCTCTGACAATCAGTCTCCAAAGACATGACATGGGCTAAATGAGGAGAGAGGTCGCCATCTTGTTGTTTCTGTTAGCTTGGTCGCTGACGTAGCAGCCAAAGGTGCTAGCTTTCTCACTCCATAGACATTAGCATTCTGCTCCAGTAGCTAATGTGATGGATCCATTAACACTGTTATTTCTCTTTAGCCAGTAGCCATGATTTCTAGCCCCCCCCAGCTGCACTGCCACTGATTATTAGCATCAAGATACCTCTCTTTAGCCAATAGCTCCAATCACTAATTAAGTGACTCACTCTTAGCCAACACGCCACACTACAGCCATTAGAATCCACCAGTACTGTTATTAACTCCTTAACTAGAAGCCCTGCTGCTACTAATGAGGTTTCTGCTATTGAACAGCATGTATCCTCATCGCTGTGCACTATTGATTCACTAGTGTCAGGCACAGTTGGTCCATCCATCCACAGTTAAGGTTAACCCTTTAACACCAATGGTAATGCTGCAGTAGGCCACAAGAGGGAGACATATTGTACTCCTTAACGCTAGTGGTTGTTGTTCTACCTAGAGCAGGTGTAAAACTAATTCCACGGAGGGCCTAGTGTTTGCTGATTTTTGTTTTTTCCTTTCAAATAAAACCTAGACAACCAGGCGAGGGGAGTTCCTTACTAATTAGTGACCGTAAAAGGGGAGGAGGGAAATCTCGGCCCTCCATGGAGTTTGACACGTGACCTAGAGTGATTCAGTAGAGCTAGTCAGTAGTCTTTTCAGGGACTCTCAGCTCTCTTTGTGTAAATGTGACTGCATTATTCCTTGAGTTCTTAGATGTGCATATCTCTATATCTCTCAGTTTCAATTTATATCCTTGTCCAGCATCTCTGAGGGATTGTAGATTGAATTTGATTTTGGGAAATGTGAGGACAAATTGTTCTGATCTAGAGCCGAGGAGACGGCAGAGCTTTGCATGCTTCTCCCCCTCCCCATCTCTCTCCCTTCATCTCTCCCTGTGTTGTTGAACCATGTTGTTGGGGTTCCCTTCCTGTCTGTTGATCCATTGTTAGGTTTTCTTCCACAGCCTTTTTCTTTTCCTCTCTCTCTCTACTCCCTCTTCTCTTCCATCCTTCTGCTTTTCCCTTGGCTCCCTCCATCTTTCCCTCGTTACAGGGGCTAGCTGGCAGACTTTTCCTGCCACACTACCCCTAAGGGGCTGTTTGGGGAGTGTGTGTGTGTGTGTGTGTGTGTGTGTGTGTGTGTGTGTGTGTGTGTGTGTGTGTGTGTGTGTGTGTGTGTGTGCGTGTGTGTGTGTGTGTGTGTGTGTGTGTGTGTGTGTGTGTGTGTGTGTGTGTGTGTGTGTGTGTGTGTGTGTGTGTGTGTGTGTGTGTGTGTGTACTGCTTGGCGGACTGGCAGAGTAATAAGCTGACTGCTGTAGCCAATAATTTGGGGAGGTGGAGAAACAGTGGAGAAATGCATAACAATATAACTGTTGATTTCCAGTACTAGGACTAAGCAAACCAATGCTCTCGATACATGTACAGTAAAATAGCATTCCAGTATCAAAATCCGAAGCTTGTCAGACATGTTCAGACTTCAAATTTGGTCTAATATTGAGATGAGTCTATATGCCGAGGCCATCTGTTTTGTAGATCCAGCTACAGGTCTCACGCCCAATATAATAGGATAATGAATGTCTTTTATAAAACAGTACTCCAGTTCTGACTGTGGCCCAACTGCTAATCTCCTGTGGGAACCTGGTCTAAGGTCAGATATTGACAAGATTCTCTTCCCACCAGATATGGTCAATATTGTGGAATACAGGTCCTGAGTGCCCTCGTCTTTCTGACTGACAGACTCCTAGATGACATATCTCATCCTAGACAGCCTATCGTCTATCTGACAGAGGGATGCTTCTGACAGAGTTGGATAAACAACTAAGATACATAACTGAGTTCTTAGCAAATGTGTGTACCTTGAGAGTGCAAACCTACAGACTTTTGAGTTGTTTAAGAGTTTGATGGTAGGAAATCTTGATAAATGCACACGGTCGAAATGTGTGTGTGTGTGTTTGCACATGCTTTTGTGTGTGTGTGTGTGTGTGTGGCAAGTACGTTTCTAATCATAGCCATATGTGTACAGTACTATAACGTCAACACACTGCTAGCTCACGCTACCCAAACACACACACACACAGACCCCACTTCAACAGTCACCATAGAAACGGGATTGGTAACATGGAGGAAATGAAAAGGAACGGAGGAGTTCTCCGGTGTGTAAACATTCCGTCCGGCGGCATCCCGTTGTCATGGCGACTCACCGCCTGTTTACTGCAACTTTCTGTGTATTACGGTTATATATCACTTTTGAGAGGGAGAGAGAGGTAAAGTATTAATATCCACAAAACAATTTATGGTTCTCAGAGAGCGTGCTGTTTTTCAGTCTGTGGAATGCTTCTAGCACATTGCACATGTTCCACTGCACTGCAGAACTCGGGCTTGGCCGGAGAGCCCTCTGTAGACATCAAGAGACGTGCTTAACTCAGTCAGACGTTGTTGAGGATTGTATTTACATTCAGTGGTCATAGACGTGACAAAGATATTCCCATCCTAGCTTGGTTCCATTCCCATCCCAGACTGTGGTCATATGCCAGGTCAATAGACCAGGGAAATGTATACAAATTCTGGCAAGAGTTGTGTTGAACGGAAATCAGAGTTGATTCTTCTCTGGCAGTTGAGGGTCCCTCAGGTCTTTGTGAGGATCCCCCTCTCCTCTCATCTCCTCTCCTGTTATAAGAACCTAGCATAGCCAACTCTGCCTTATTTAGTCTGCATAGTAGCCTGCTCACTGCCAGAATACTGGCTTGGCCACCCTTAATGGAGTGAAGGGGAGAGGAAGAAAAGAGGAGAGCAGGCAACGCATTGGCAGGTGGGGCAGATTGAGGTGTATAGGAGAACTCTATTCAGACGTGTGTGTGTGTGTGTGTGTGTGTGTGTGTGTGTGTGTGTGTGTGTGTGTGTGTGTGTGTGTGTGTGTGTGTGTGTGTGTGTGTGTGTGTGTGTGTGTGTGTGTGTGTGTGTGTGTGTGTGTGTGTGTGTGTGTGTGCGTGCATGCGCGGGGATCAGTAGACACAGCCAGCAGCCAAGTGGAGATTGAGGGATGAGCTGAGTGCATGCTCCTTCAGAACAGACTAGACAATGGAAGATGTAGTCTCCCCCCAGACCCCCCCTCCCAAACAAACACACACACACACCCCTGTGTCTACCACCCCTGAGCCAAGTTGAATATCTCTCCCTCTGCCTCCAGTTGAAAGGTATTTTAATAGACCTTGTAAAAAGACAGACCCTCTGGTTCTCTCTCCCCCACTGTCTCCGCCGTACGTCTCTCCTGTAAGGCTTCCACAGACGAGCCAATCGTACGTCTCTCCTGTAAGTCTTCCACAGACGAGCCAATCGGCTTCTCTCTTGTAGCCATTCCTGGTAATATGATTGTTCAGGTTGTTTTTTTATCACTTCGGTACTATTTTCACAAGTGTGTGGTGAGTTCTCCAAACTGGTACCGCCCGTAACGCAGGCAGTCATACCTTCAACACCTTTCATTGGTGCGTTCATTTTGTTCGTTGACATCTTTCACCCCACAACCATTGGTTTAAACCATTGGTTTAATCACCAAAACACAACATCATTATATCTTCTCATTATACAGTATGTTCAATGTAGTATGCTACAGTACTGTAAATGACAGTATGTTACACTGTTTTCACATTAAGGCAGTACACTTGCACTAACCCCATTCAAATTGACTGAACATCACATGTCCATCATTTCTCTCCCCCCATGTATGATCAAAGGTGTGATCATTGACGACATCTTTCACAATGTAATCAAATGAAATAAACATCATGTTTAGCAGGCACTAGTTTGCATCAAGGGAGGTCTTCTCATCCAAATCACACCAAATGTCTTAATAGTTCATGAACCCGTGGAGAAAACATTTGGCCTGGCGAATTCAGGTCTGAATATAAGTCATTGCATACCCGTCTCTCAAGTGGCACAGTGGTCTAAGGCACTGCATTGTGGTGCTTGAGGCGTCACGACAGACCCGGTTTCGATCCCAGGCTGTGTCACAACCATCCGGGAGTCCCATAGGGCGGCGTACAATTGGACCAGCGCTGTCTGCGTTAGGTGAGGGTTTGGACCAGCACTGTCTGCGTTAGGTGAGGGTTTGGACCAGCGCTGTCTGCGTTAGGTGAGGGTTTGGACCAGCGCTGTCTGGGTTAGGTGAGGGTTTGGACCAGCGCTGTCTGGGTTAGGTGAGGGTTTGGACCAGCGCTGTCTGGGTTAGGTGAGGGTTTGGACCAGCGCTGTCTGGGTTAGGTGAGGGTTTGGACCAGTGCTGTCTGGGTTAGGTGAGGGTTTAGACCAGCGCTGTCTGGGTTAGGTGAGGGTGTGGACCAGCGCTGTCTGGGTTAGGTGAGGGTTTGTCATGGGGGCTTTACTTGTCTCATCGTGCTCTAGTGACTCCTTGTGGTTGGCTGGGTGCCTCCTCTGGCACATTGGTGCTTCCGGGTTAAGCGGGCGGGTGTTAAGGAGCACGGTTTGGCGGATCATGTTTCGGGGGACGCATGACTCGACCCTTTGCCTCTCCTGAGTTCCTATATTGTATTTTACAGTATTATATTGTAGTTATGTATTGTACTTATGTATCCGGTAGGTGGCTCAGTTCATAAGAGCATGGCACTAGCAATACCAGAGTTGGGGGTTCGATTCCCACTGCTGCGATCGCATACCAAAATGTGTGGACTGTTGTCACTTTGGATAAAAGTGTCTGATCGGCCAATTTTGGTAAAGCAGTGTGATGGTCATAATGCTTCATGATGGTCATAATGTTTCATGATGGTCATAATGCTTCATGATGGTCATAATGTTTCATGATGGTCATAATGCTTCATGGTGGTCATAATGCTTCATGATGGTCATAATGTTTCATGATGGCCATAATGCTTCATGATGGCCATAATGCTTCATGATGGTCATAATGCTTCATGGTGGTCATAATGCTTCATGATGGCCATAATGCTTCATGATGGTCATAATGCTTCATGGTGGTCATAATGTTTCATGATGGTCATAATGCTTCATGGTGGTCATAATGTTTCATGATGGTCATAATGCTTCATGGTGGTCATAATGCTTCATGATGGTCATAATGCTTCATGATGGTCATAATGTTTCATGGTGGTCATAATGTTTCATGATGGTCATAATGCTTCATGATGGTCATAATGCTTCATGGTGGTCATAATGTTTCATGATGGTCATAATGCTTCATGGTGGTCATAATGCTTCATGATGGTCATAATGCTTCATGATGGTCATAATGTTTCATGATGGTCATAATGCTTCATGATGGTCATAATACTTCATGATGGTCATAATGCTTCATGATGGTCATAATGCTTCATGGTGGTCATAATGCTTCATGATGGTCATAATGCTTCATGATGGTCATAATGCTTCATGGTGGTCATAATGCTTCATGATGGTCATAATGCTTCATGATGGTCATAATGTTTCATGATGGTCATAATGCTTCATGATGGTCATAATACTTCATTCATAATGATGGTCATAATGCTTCATGATGGTCATGAATAATGCTTCATGATGGTCATAATGCTTCATGGTGGTCATAATGTTTCATGATGGTCATAATGCTTCATGGTGGTCATAATGCTTCATGATGGTCATAATGTTTCATGATGGTCATAATGCTTCATGATGGTCATAATACTTCATGATGGTCATAATGCTTCATGATGGTCATAAAGCTTCATGGTGGTCATAATGCTTCATGATGGTCATAATGCTTCATGATGGTCATAAAGCTTCATGGTGGTCATAATGCTTCATGATGGTCATAATGCTTCATGACAGTATCATAAAGTGTCTTTTCTGTAAATAATTAATTACAACAACAACAAAGGACTTAAGAAACGGGAAAAATACATTTGAATAAATGTTACGACACACTTATGTAGGTGTCATAACTAGCCATAAAATAACACAATATATGCCACAACAAGTGTAAATATGGGTTGTGGCAGTATTGTGACCATATCATGACAGGTTATGACCGTGCCATGATGCTGGGTGTCAAATAAAGTGTTACCTAAATGTATATTTAAAAGCAGTTTTATATAAACATGTATTGCAATGTGAAACATATATTTCTAGATGGAATACTGATTCAGTTTTCTGAAAAAGTGACTATATGATTTTGTTTGCTGTACTTAGTCAAAATGTACTTGGCATTTTGAAACAACTACCTTTTTGATGATCTGTTTTGAGTTTTGTACTAAGAATAGGGAACATGTCAAATCAAATCAAATCACATTGTATTGGTCACATACACATGGTTAGCAGATGTTAATGTGAGTGTAGCCAAATGCTTGTGCTTCTAGTTCCGACCGTGCAGTAATATCTAACAAGTGATCTAACAATTTCACTACCTTATACACACAAGTGTAAAGGAATGAATAAGAATATGTACATATAAATACATGAATGAGTGATGGCTGAACGGCATAGGCAAGATGCAGTAGATGGTATAGAGTACAGTATATACATATGAGATGAGTAATGTAGGGTATGTAAACATTATATAAAGTGGCATTGTTTAAAGTGACTAGTGATACATTTATTACATCCCATTTTTAATTCATAAATGGCAAGAGATTTGAGTCAGTATGCTGGCAGCAGCCACTCAATGTCAGTAATGGCTGTTTAACAGTCTGATGGCCTTGAGATAGTAGCTGTTTTTCAGTCTCTCGGTCCCCACTTTGATGAACCTGTAATGACCTCACCTTCTGGATGATAGCGGGGTGAACAGGCAGTGGCTCGGGTGGTGTAGGTGTCCTGGAGGGCAGGTAGTTTGACCCCGGTGATGCGCTGTGCAGACCTCCCTACCCTCTGGAGAGCCTTACGGTTGTGGGCGGAGCAGTTGCCGTACCAGGCGGTGATACAGCCCAACAGGATGCTCTCGATTGTGCATTTGTAAAACTTTTACAAGTTGAGTGTTTTTGGTGACAAGACAAATTTCTTCAGTCTCCTGAGGTTGAAGAGGCTCTGTTGCACCTTGTCTGTCTGTGTGGGTGGACCATTTCAGTTTGTCCGTGATGTGTACACCGAGGAACTTAAAACTTTCCACCTTCTCCACTACTGTCCCTTCGATGTGGATAGGGGGGTGCTCCCTCTGCTGTTTCCTGAAGTCCACGATCATCTCCTATGTTTTGTTGAGTGTGAGGTTATTTTCCTGACATAATCCCTGTAGGTCGTCTCGTCGGTGTTGGTAATCAAGCCTACCACTCTAGTGTCTTCTGCAAACTTGATGATTTGAGTTAGAGGCGTGCATGGCCACGCAGTCATGGGTGAACAGGGAGTACAGGAGATGGCTGAGAACGCACCCTTGTGGGACCCCAGTGTTGAGGATCAGCAGGGTGGAGATGTTGTTTCCTATCCTCACCACCTGGGGGTGTCCCATCAAATTCCAGGACCCAGTTGCACAGGCCGGGGTCGAGACCCAGGGTCTCGAGCTTAATGACGAGTTTGGAGGGTACTATGGTGTTAAATTCTGAGCTGTAGTCGATGAACAGCATTGTTACATAGGTATTCCTCTCGTCCCTTTCGGGTTAGGGCAGTGTGCAGTGTGATTGTGATTGCGTCGTCTGTGGACCTATTGGGGCGGTAAGCAAATTGGAGTGGGTCTAGGGTGTCAGGTAGGGTGGAGGTGTTATGATCCTTGACTAGTCTCTCAAAGCACTTTATGATGATAGAAGTGAGTGATAGTCATTTAGCTCAGTTACCTTAGCTTTCTTGGGAACAGGAACAATGGTAACCATCTTGAAGCATGTGGGAACAGTAGACTGGGCTGGTTTTCTTTTTATAATCCGTGATTGACTGTGGACCCTGCCACATACCTCTCGTGTCTGAGCCATTGAATTGCGACTCTACTTTGTCTCTATACTGACGCTTAGCTTGTTTGATTGCCTTGCGGAGGGAATAGCTACACTGTTTTGTATTCGGTCATGTTTCCGGTCGCCTTGCCCTGATTAAAAGCAGTGGTTCACGCATTCACTTTTTGCACAAATGCTGCCATCATACTTGTGAAAATTGCACCAAAGCGATAACAAAAGAGCAGTTATTATTGCCTTCATGGGCTTTGGTTGTACATTCCTGTCTTAATGACATCATCAAGAGGCAAGGTCAAGGAGGAGTCTTTTGATCTTGATCCTCTTCCTATGCTCATTAGCTTCACTTTCTTTTCACATCTTTCTTTGTGTGTGTATACGTGCGATTTGTTCGTTATGCATGCCTGCCTGTCTGTGTGTGTGTGTGTGTGTGGGTGTGTGTGTGTAGGGTAGTGTGACTCTGTTGACCTTTGTGTCGTGCTTTGCTCTGTTTCGTGCCATTAAGCCAGATCCTCTCTGCTGATAATCACAACCCTCTATTAATCATGCTGATTTTGGCATTCTCTTTCTCGTGCCTTTTTTCTCCCAAAAATGTTTATTCACTTGCTCTCTCTCTCTTCTCTCTCTCTCTCAGTGCCCTTTCTCTGTTTTTGCTCCACCCCCCCTTCTCTCTCTCTCTCTCTCTCTCTCTCTCAGATACATTTTTAACCCCTGGATCAATCATCGAGAGAGAAAGATAGGGAGACAGAGACAGAGAAAGAGGAGAGTGCCACAGCCTCTCTCGTTAACCCTATCACATCCCTGCTGATGACAAATTGTTTGTTTGGCTGGCATTTACCTCTGCCAAGTGGATTACCTCAGATGCAGCGTATTTGTCAGTGTGTGTGTGTGTGTGTGTGTGTGTGTGTGTGTGTGTGTGTGTGTGTGTGTGTGTGTGTGTGTGTGTGTGTGTGTGTGTGTGTGTGTGTGTGTGTCTGTCTGTCTGTGTCTAAGGGAAATTGATGGGGTCCCTAAATAGCTACTGTGATGAATGACAATAAAGGAATTCTCTCGTGGCTGTCGGGAGCGGGTGAGAAAGGGAGAGGGGTGGAGGACAGGAGAGCGGGAGAGAGGAGAGCCAGCGAGAGAGAGAGAGAGCGCCAGCAAGAGACATAGCGGGAGGGAGCAGGGAGGGAGAGAGAGGGGTGGAGGACAGGAGACAGGAGCGCTTGTGGTCAATGCTTAATTAATGAGATACAACAAGGAATTGAAACACTGTCTGGCCTCTGCTTGTCTGCTTGACAGACCGCGGCTCACACACATACACCGCCTGGATTCCTTCTGTCTCGCCGCACCTCACCTCTCTCACGTAGTAGCCAGGTGTTTTGTCGGTGTCTGTCCTAACACGTGTTGCAGTCTGTATGTGTCCCTTCTAGTGAATATCTTATTTATTTCTGACAAGAGAGATATGACATGGTTGACTGAACCGTACACCTGTGATCCACTGTGTGTGTGTGTGGTGTGTGTGTGTGGTGTGTGTGTGTGTGTGTGTGGTGTGGGGATTAGGGCTGTTACAGTGACAGTCAAATTCCATGTGACTGTCGAGTCACTGTAACTAGTCTCCTCCAAGAATGCGCTCTGATGGTCAATAGTGGCCGGACAAACTTACTAACGGCCAGTCGCTAATGGCCTGGTACTCAGCGCTCTATCTTCTGGAATGTCGTTGCAAATGGAATAATATACGTTTTCCTGTTGAGCAACAGTTCTATAGGCTATGCCTCTATGAAAAGGAGGAGGATCCCGTCAGCTATAGGCCTACTGTATTTATGATCTCTTCCATGTATTAAGCACACTGCTTCACTTTACACCTGGAGTAGCCTACCTGTCTGGCATGAAAATGAACCGTGGGGAAAAGCACCCTCCATTCTCTATTTAAGTGCATGTGGATGACATGTCTTTTTCTCTCTCTTCCCCTGTTCCTACGGGTGCATGATAATGGCCCGTTCTCAATCGAAACTCATTTCACGCATATTATTTAGTATTATGTATTTAGTGTCTCCCGAGTGGCGCAGCGGTCTAAGGCACTGCATCTCAGTGCTAGAGGCGTCCCTACAGACCCTGGTTTGATCCCTGGCTGTATCACAACCGGCTATGCTCGGGAGTCCCATAGGGTGGCGCGCAATTGGCCCGATATTTTGTTGCCTAGGATCCCGAAATGTTTCTCTCCCTTTTTAAATGCATTTCATTTGATTCTGTGTGATTTTATATGACTGGAGACTTTGACAGTGACAATCTGAGGTCAATAAAAACGACCTTGACTTGAATCCATCAACAGCCTTGGTGTGTGTGGCACTTCCATATTGTAGGCTACAATATGAGGAGGAAATGATCACTGTCCTAAGAATGCTTTGCAGTTTCACTGGCTCACCCAAGGGTGTGCAGCTCACTCTCCGGTCTCTCTGTTGTTATACTTTGTAAAACAATATGTATATGTTTTGGTAGCTGACAGCACACGGGTTAGACTCTTCTCTTTACAGCAGGAGACATTTGATTTCCAACCCGTGTTTTTCATGTGATTTTATTTTAAATATTGCGAAAGGCCTGTTTTGTCTGCATGCTGTTCACTGGCAGAGATGCTGTGCGTTCCTGACTGTAGGCTGTGTCTTGTTATTGGGCTACACACAATCCACATCTAGGCAATTTATTTAACATGCTATTGATCTTCTGTGGGTAAATGATAGCCCGTCTCTTGGTGTAGTAGGCTACTCTGAATGATTTAATTTCTTACTGAACAGACAACTTTGGCAAATTTATTTCAATTTATATCAGTTCTTGCGGAAGCACGTGTGAAAACAGAGTATTGACTGGCCACTATATAATAAAAGAGGATCCCGGCTTACTCCTGCTGCTATGTTTATTGCTCACTTCTAAATATGAAGCACATGAATACACTTTCCAAACAGTGTCATATTAAAAACCTAACTGAAGGTATTCGAGTGCAGGCTACAAATTACTTTTTTTCTTGACCACCACAGCCCTAGTGGGGATACTTCTTCTTCCCAGAGTGGACAAATGGCTAGAGGGAGGGAGAGAGGGCTGGCTAGAGGGAGGGAGAGAGGGCTGGCTAGAGGGAGGGAGGGAAAGAGGGATGGCTAGAGGGAGGGAGGGAAAGAGGGATGGCTAGAGGGAGGGAGAGAGGGATGGCTAGAGGGAGGGAGGGAAAGAGGGATGGCTAGAGGGAGGGAGAGAGGGCTGGCTAGAGGGAGGGAGGGAAAGAGGGATGGCTAGAGGGAGGGAGGGAAAGAGGGATGGCTAGAGGGAGGGAGAGAGGGCTGGCTAGAGGGAGGGAGAGAGGGCTGGCTAGAGGGAGGGAGGGAAAGAGGGAGGGAGGGAAAGAGGGATGGCTAGAGGGAGGGAGAGAGGGCTGGCTAGAGGGAGGGAGAGAGGGCTGGCTAGAGGGAGGGAGAGAGGGCTGGCTAGAGGGAGGGAGGGAAAGAGAGATGGCTAGAGGGAGGGAGGGAAAGAGGGATGGCTAGAGGGAGGGAGGGAAAGAGGGAGGGAAAGAGGGAAAGAGGGATGGCTAGAGGGAGGGAGAGAGGGATGGCTAGAGGGAGGGAGAGAGGGCTGGCAAGAGGGAGGGAGGGAAAGAGGGATGGCTAGAGGGAGGGAAAGAGGGATGGCTAGAGGGAGGGAGAGAGGGCTGGCTAGAGGGAGGGAGGGAAAGAGAGATGGCTAGAGGGAGGGAGGGAAAGAGGGATGGCTAGAGGGAGGGAGGGAAAGAGGGAGGGAAAGAGGGAAAGAGGGATGGCTAGAGGGAGGGAGAGAGGGATGGCTAGAGGGAGGGAGAGAGGGCTGGCAAGAGGGAGGGAGGGAAAGAGGGATGGCTAGAGGGAGGGAAAGAGGGATGGCTAGAGGGAGGGAGAGAGGGCTGACGAGAGGGAGGGAGGGAAAGAGGGATGGCTAGAGGGAGGGAAAGAGGGATGGCTAGAGGGAGGGAGAGAGGGCTGGCTAGAGGGAGGGAGAGAGGGCTTGCTAGAGGGAGGGAGAGAGGGATGGAAAGAGGGATGGCTAGAGGGAGGGAGGGATGGCTAGAGGGAGGGAGGGAAAGAGGGATGGCTAGAGGGAGGGAGAGAGGGATGGCTAGAGGGAGGGAGGGAAAGAGGGATGGCTAGAGGGAGGGAGAGAGGGATGGCTATAGGGAGGGAGGGAAAGAGGGATGGCTAAAGGGATGGAAAGAGGGATGGCTAGAGGGAGGGAGAGAGGGCTGGCTAGAGGGAGGAAAAGAGGGATGGCTAGAGGGAGGGAGAGAGGGAGAGAGAGAGGGCTGGCTGGAGGGAGGGAAAGAGGGATGGCTAGAGGGAGGGAGAGAGGGCTGGCAAGAGGGAGGGAGGGAAAGAGGGATGGCTAGAGGGAGGGAAAGAGGGATGGCTAGAGGGAGGGAGAGAGGGCTGGCGAGAGGGAGGGAGGGAAAGAGGGATGGCTAGAGGGAGGGAAAGAGGGATGGCTAGAGGGAGGGAGAGAGGGCTGGCTAGAGGGAGGGAGAGAGGGCTTGCTAGAGGGAGGGAGAGAGGGATGGAAAGAGGGATGGCTAGAGGGAGGGAGGGATGGCTAGAGGGAGGGAGGGAAAGAGGGATGGCTAGAGGGAGGGAGAGAGGGATGGCTAGAGGGAGGGAGGGAAAGAGGGATGGCTAGAGGGAGGGAGAGAGGGATGGCTATAGGGAGGGAGGGAAAGAGGGATGGCTAAAGGGATGGAAAGAGGGATGGCTAGAGGGAGGGAGAGAGGGCTGGCTAGAGGGAGGAAAAGAGGGATGGCTAGAGGGAGGGAGAGAGGGAGAGAGAGAGAGAGGGCTGGCTGGAGGGAGGGAAAGAGGGATGGCTAGAGGGAGGGAAAGAGGGATGGCTAGAGGGAGGGAGGGATGGCTAGAGGGAGGGAGAGAGGGCTGGCTAGAGGGAGGGAGAGAGGGATGGCTAGAGGGAGGGAGAGAGAGGGCTGGCTGGAGGAAGAGAGGGATGGCTAGAGGGAGGGAAAGAAGGATGGCGAGAGGGAGGGAGAGAGGGATGGCTAGAAGGAGGGAGAGAGGGATGGCTAGAGGGAGGGAAAGAGGGATGGCTAGAGGGAGGGAGAGAGGGAGGGAGAGAAGGCTGGCTAGAGGGAGGGAGAGAGGGATATTTGGAGGGAGGGAAAGAGGGATGGCTAGAGAGAAGGAAAGAAGATGGCTAGAGGGAGGGAGGGAGGGAGGGAGGGAGGGAGGGAGGGAGGGATGGCTAGAGGCAGGGAAAGAGGGATGGCTCGAGGGAGGGAGAGAGGGCTGGCTAGAGGGAGGGAGGGATGGCTAGAGGGAGGGAAAGAGGGATGGTTAGAGGGATGCTAGAGGGAGGGAGAGAGGGATGGCTAAAGGGAGGGAAATAGGGATGGCTCGAGGGAGGGAAAGAGGGATGGCTTGAGGGAGGGAGAGAGGGCTGGCTAGAGGGAGGGAGAGGGATGGCTAGAGGGAGGGAAAGAGGGATGGCTAGAGGGGAGAGAGAGGGATGGCTAGAGGGAGGGAGAGAGGGATATTTAGAGGGAGGGAAAGAGGGATGGCTAGACGGAGGGAAAGAGGGATGGCTAGACGGAGGAACGAGGCATGGCTAGAGGGAGGGAGAGAGGTATGGCTCGAGGGAGGGAGAGAGGGATGGCTAGAGGGAGGGAAGAGGTAGGGAGAGAGGGATGGCTAGAGGGAGGGAAGAGGTAGGGAGAGAGGGCTGGCTAGAGGGAGGGAGAGAGGGATGGCTAGAGGGAGGGAGAGAGGGATGGCTAGAGGGAGGGAAAGAGGAATGGCTAGAGGGAAGGAAAGAGGGATGGCTAGAGGGAGGGAGAGAGGGCTGGCTAGAGGGAGGGAGAGAGAGAGGGAGGGAGAGAGGGATGGCTAAAGGGAGGGAAAGAGGGATGGCTAGAGGGAGGGAGCGAGGGAGAGAGGGCTGGCTAGAGGGAGGAAGAGAGGGGGGAGAGAGGGCTGGCAAGAGGGAGGGAGAGAGGGAGGGAAAGAGGGATGGCTAGAGGCAGGGAAAGAGGGAGGGAAAGAGGATGGCTAGAGGGAGGGAGAGAGGGCTGGCTAGAGGGAGGGAAAGAAGGATGGCTCGAGGGAAGGAGAGAGGGAGGGAAAGAGGGATGGCTAGAGGAAGGGAAAGAGGGATGGCTAGAGGGAGGGAAAGAGGGATGGCTAGAGGGAGGGAAGAGGTAGGGAGAGAGGGATGGCTAGAGGGAGGGAGAGAGGGCTGGCTAGAGGGAGGGAGAGAGGGATGGCTAGAGGGAGGGAGAGAGGGATGGCTAGAGGGAGGGAGAGAGGGATGGCTAGAGGGAGGGAAGGATGGCTAGAGGGAGGGAGAGAGGGCTGGCTAGAGGGAGGGAGAGAGGGATGGCAAGAGGGAGGGAGAGAGGGACGGAGAGAGGGCTGGCTAGAGGGAGAGAGAGAGGGATGGCTAGAAGGAGGGAGAGAGGGGTGGCTAGAGGGAGGGAGAGAGGGCTGGCTAGAGGGAGGGAAAGAAGGATGGCTCGAGGGAAGGAGAGAGGGAGGGAAAGAGGGATGGCTAGAGGGAGGGAAAGAGGGATGGCTAGAGGGAGGGAAAGAGGAATGGCTAGAGGGAGAGAGGGAGGGCTAGAGGGAGGGAAGAGGGAGGGAGAGAGGGAGGGCTAGAGGGAGGGAGAGAGGGCTGGCTAGAGGGAGGGAGAGAGGGATGGCTAGAGGGAGGGAGAGAGGGATGGCTAGAGGGAGGGAGAGAGGGATGGCTAGAGGGAGGAAAGAGGAATGGCTAGAGGGAAGGAAAGAGGGATGGCTATAGGGAGGAGAGAGGGCTGGCTGGAGGGAGGGAGAGAGAGGGAGGGAGAGAGGGATGGCTAAAGGAGGGAAAGAGGGATGGCTAGAGGGAGGGAGGGAGGGCTGGCTAGTGGGAGGGAGAGAGGGGGAGAGAGGGCTGGCAAGAGGGAGGGAGAGAGGGAGGGAAAGAGGGATGGCTAGAGGGAGGGAAAGAGGGAGGGAAAGAGGATGGCTAGAGGGAGGGAGAGAGGGCTGGCTAGAGGGAGGGAAAGAAGGATGGCTCGAGCGAAGGAGAGAGGGGGGGAAAGAGGGATGGCTAGAGGGAGGGAGAGAGGGCTGGCTAGAGGGAGGGAAGGATGGCTAGAGGGAGGGAGAGAGGGCTGGCTAGAGGGAGGGAGAGAGGGATGGCAAGAGGGAGGGAGAGAGGGACGGAGAGAGGGCTGGCTAGAGGGAGAGAGAGAGGGATGGCTAGAAGGAGGGAGAGAGGGGTGGCTAGAGGGAGGGAGAGAGGGCTGGCTAGAGGGAGGGAAAGAAGGATGGCTCGAGGGAAGGAGAGAGGGAGGGAAAGAGGGATGGCTAGAGGGAGGGAAAGAGGGATGGCTAGAGGGAGGGAAAGAGGAATGGCTAGAGGGAGAGAGGGATGGCTAGAGGGAGGGAAGAGGTAGGGAGAGAGGGATGGCTAGAGGGAGGGAGAGAGGGCTGGCTAGAGGGAGGGAGAGAGGGATGGCTAGAGGGAGGGAGAGAGGGATGGCTAGAGGGAGGGAGAGAGAGAGGGCTGGCTGGAGGAAGAGAGGGATGGCTAGAGGGAGGGAAAGAAGGATGGCGAGAGGGAGGGAGAGAGGGATGGCTAGAAGGAGGGAGAGAGGGATGGCTAGAGGGAGGGAAAGAGGGATGGCTAGAGGGAGGGAGAGAGGGAGGGAGAGAAGGCTGGCTAGAGGGAGGGAGAGAGGGATATTTGGAGGGAGGGAAAGAGGGATGGCTAGAGAGAAGGAAAGAAGATGGCTAGAGGGAGGGAGGGAGGGAGGGAGGGAGGGATGGCTAGAGGCAGGGAAAGAGGGATGGCTCGAGGGAGGGAGAGAGGGCTGGCTAGAGGGAGGGAGGGATGGCTAGAGGGAGGGAAAGAGGGATGGTTAGAGGGATGCTAGAGGGAGGGAGAGAGGGATGGCTAAAGGGAGGGAAATAGGGATGGCTCGAGGGAGGGAAAGAGGGATGGCTTGAGGGAGGGAGAGAGGGCTGGCTAGAGGGAGGGAGAGAGGGATGGCTAGAGGGAGGGAAAGAGGGATGGCTAGAGGGAGAGAGAGAGGGATGGCTAGAGGGAGGGAGAGAGGGATATTTAGAGGGAGGGAAAGAGGGATGGCTAGACGGAGGGAAAGAGGGATGGCTAGACGGAGGGAACGAGGCATGGCTAGAGGGAGGGAGAGAGGTATGGCTCGAGGGAGGGAGAGAGGGATGGCTAGAGGGAGGGAAGAGGTAGGGAGAGAGGGATGGCTAGAGGGAGGGAAGAGGTAGGGAGAGAGGGCTGGCTAGAGGGAGGGAGAGAGGGATGGCTAGAGGGAGGGAGAGAGGGATGGCTAGAGGGAGGGAAAGAGGAATGGCTAGAGGGAAGGAAAGAGGGATGGCTAGAGGGAGGGAGAGAGGGCTGGCTAGAGGGAGGAGAGAGAGAGGGAGGGAGAGAGGGATGGCTAAAGGGAGGGAAAGAGGGATGGCTAGAGGGAGGGAGCGAGGGAGAGAGGGCTGGCTAGAGGGAGGAAGAGAGGGGGAGAGAGGGCTGGCAAGAGGGAGGGAGAGAGGGAGGGAAAGAGGGATGGCTAGAGGCAGGGAAAGAGGGAGGGAAAGAGGATGGCTAGAGGGAGGGGAGAGAGGGCTGGCTAGAGGGAGGGAAAGAAGGATGGCTCGAGGGAAGGAGAGAGGGAGGGAAAGAGGGATGGCTAGAGGAAGGAAAGAGGGATGGCTAGAGGGAGGGAAAGAGGGATGGCTAGAGGGAGGGAAGAGGTAGGGAGAGAGGGATGGCTAGAGGGAGGGAGAGAGGGCTGGCTAGAGGGAGGGAGAGAGGGATGGCTAGAGGGAGGGAGAGAGGGATGGCTAGAGGGAGGGAGAGAGGGATGGCTAGAGGGAGGGAAGGATGGCTAGAGGGAGGAGAGAGGGCTGGCTAGAGGGAGGGAGAGAGGGATGGCAAGAGGGAGGGAGAGAGGGACGGAGAGAGGGCTGGCTAGAGGGAGAGAGAGAGGATGGCTAGAAGGAGGGAGAGGGGTGGCTAGAGGGAGGGAGAGAGGGCTGGCTAGAGGGAGGGAAAGAAGGATGGCTCGAGGGAAGGAGAGAGGGAGGGAAAGAGGGATGGCTAGAGGGAGGAAAGAGGGATGGCTAGAGGGAGGGAAAGAGGAATGGCTAGAGGGAGAGAGGGATGGCTAGAGGGAGGAAGAGGTAGGGAGAGAGGGATGGCTAGAGGGAGGAGAGAGGGCTGGCTAGAGGGAGGAGAGAGGGATGGCTAGAGGGAGGGAGAGAGGGATGGCTAGAGGGGAGGAGAGAGGGATGGCTAGAGGGAGGGAAAGAGGAATGGCTAGAGGGAAGGAAAGAGGGATGGCTATAGGGAGGGAGAGAGGGCTGGCTGGAGGGAGGGAGAGAGAGGGAGGGAGAGAGGGATGGCTAAAGGGAGGGAAAGAGGGATGGCTAGAGGGAGGGAGGGAGGGCTGGCTAGTGGGAGGGAGAGAGGGGGAGAGAGGGCTGGCAAGAGGGAGGGAGAGAGGGAGGGAAAGAGGGATGGCTAGAGGGAGGGAAAGAGGGAGGGAAAGAGGATGGCTAGAGGGAGGGAGAGAGGGCTGGCTAGAGGGAGGGAAAGAAGGATGGCTCGAGCGAAGGAGAGAGGGGGGGAAAGAGGGATGGCTAGAGGGAGGGAGAGAGGGCTGGCTAGAGGGAGGGAAGGATGGCTAGAGGGAGGGAGAGAGGGCTGGCTAGAGGGAGGGAGAGAGGGATGGCAAGAGGGAGGGAGAGAGGGACGGAGAGAGGGCTGGCTAGAGGGAGAGAGAGAGGGATGGCTAGAAGGAGGGAGAGAGGGGTGGCTAGAGGGAGGGAGAGAGGGCTGGCTAGAGGGAGGGAAAGAAGGATGGCTCGAGGGAAGGAGAGAGGGAGGGAAAGAGGGATGGCTAGAGGGAGGGAAAGAGGGATGGCTAGAGGGAGGGAAAGAGGAATGGCTAGAGGGAGAGAGGGATGGCTAGAGGGAGGGAAGAGGTAGGGAGAGAGGGATGGCTAGAGGGAGGGAGAGAGGGCTGGCTAGAGGGAGGGAGAGAGGGATGGCTAGAGGGAGGGAGAGAGGGATGGCTAGAGGGAGGGAGAGAGGGATGGCTAGAGGGAGGGAAAGAGGAATGGCTAGAGGGAAGGAAAGAGGGATGGCTATAGGGAGGGAGAGAGGGCTGGCTGGAGGGAGGGAGAGAGAGGGAGGGAGAGAGGGATGGCTAAAGGAGGGAAAGAGGGATGGCTAGAGGGAGGGAGGGAGGGCTGGCTAGAGGGAGGGAGAGAGGGGGAGAGAGGGCTGGCAAGAGGGAGGGAGAGAGGGAGGGAAAGAGGGATGGCTAGAGGGAGGGAAAGAGGGAGGGAAAGAGGATGGCTAGAGGGAGGGAGAGAGGGCTGGCTAGAGGGAGGGAAAGAAGGATGGCTCGAGCGAAGGAGAGAGGGGGGGAAAGAGGGATGGCTAGAGGGAGGGAAAGAGGGATGGCTAGAGGGAGGGAGAGAGGGCTGGCTAGAGGGAGGGAAGGATGGCTAGAGGGAGGGAAAGAGGGATGGCTAGAGGGAGGGAGAGAGGGCTGGCTAGAGGGAGGGAAGGATGGCTAGAGGGAGGGAGAGAGGGCTGGCTAGAGGGAGGGAGAGAGGGATGGCAAGAGGGAGGGAGAGAGGGACGGAGAGAGGGCTGGCTAGAGGGAGAGAGAGAGGGATGGCTAGAAGGAGGGAGAGAGGGATGGCTAGAGGGAGGGAGAGAGGGGTGGCAAGAGGGTGGTAAAGAGGGATGGCTAGAGGGAGGGAAAGAGGGATGGCTAGAGGGAGAGAGGGCTGGCTAGAGGGAGGGAAGGATGGCTAGAGGGAGGGAGAGAGGGCTGGCTAGATGGAGGGAGAGAGGGATGGCAAGAGGGAGGGAGAGAGGGACGGAGAGAGGGCTGGCTAGAGGGAGGGAGAGAGGGATGGCTAGAAGGAGGGAGAGAGGGATGGCTAGAGGGAGGGAGAGAGGGGTGGCTAGAGGGGGGGAAAGAGTGATGGCTAGAGGGATGGCTAGAGGGAGGGAGAGAGGGAGGGAGAGAAGGCTGGCTAGAGGGAGGGAGAGAGGAATGGCTAGAGGGAGGGAGGGAGAGAGGGCTGGCTAGAGGGAGGGAGTGATAGCTTGAGGGAGGGAAAGAGGGATGGTTAGAGGGAGGGAGAGAGGGATGCTAGAGGGAGGGAGAGAGAGATGGCTAGAGGGAGGGAAGACTAGAGGGAGAGAGAGAGGGATGGCTTGAGGGAGGGAGAGAGGGATATTTAGAGGGAGGGAAAGAGGGATGGCTAGAGGGAGGGAGAGAGGGATGGCTGGAGGGAGGGATGGCTAGAGGGAGGGAGAGAGGGATGGCTAGAGCGAGGGAGAGAGGGATGGCGAGAGAGATGAAGACTATCACTCACTTGCAGGCAATAGGGATACGTATCACCCTTGAATCACACTGAATTCCTCCTCTTTCTCTCTCTGATGACCCTTGCTCCCTATTTGTCTCTGATTCCTCCTCAATGTTTTTCTGCCTCTTCTCTCTTGCCTCCTTATCACTTTTTCTACCTCCTCCCTCCTTGTCCCCAGCAGTGTCAGTAGTGTGGGTGGACTGGTCCACTGGGGGCTTTGTGGGGGATTTAGGATGGGGTTTGGGCACACACACACACACACACACACACACACACACACACACACACACACACACACACACACACACACACACACACACACACACACACACACACACACACACACACACACACACACACACACACACACACACACGCACACACACACACACATATCTGTTCCTGTGGGTTGGCAGTTGTCTCTGGGTTCTATATTGGCAGCAGAGTGTCTGTCACAGAGAAAGTAACACCACATCTGTCATCCTAATTGACAGAGAGGTGCTGGGCAGCGTTTTTCTTTTTTGTGTGTCCATGGGTTATTTAAGTATGGTGTTAGCAGGGTGTTGATGTCTCCTAGTGCTCTTTAAGTACCGTGACACTGGTGTGTGTGTCTGTGTCTGTGTGTGTCTCGCGTGTGAAATAATTTTGTTAAGTGTTGACCAATGGTGCGTTCTGAAGGAGCCAGCACACATGCTGTGAATGACTGTTTTGGTGTGTGTACCAGTTGATCTGCGTTATTATAATAGAACCCTATACATATGTAAGCTCTCTGTGTACTCTTGATTATGAAGGTATTAGGGTGCACACTACAGTGTGAAGTGTGATCGAAGTGCTCTGAGTAAGGCTGTAAGTGCTATTAGACAGTTCTCAGAACTCATTATGACCGACTGTAAGTAGCTTTAAAGTGATTGATTTGTGGTTGATTTGTGGTTGATTTGTGGTTGATTTGTGGTCAGATAGTTTTAGGACCATGTTGTCGAATGCTACAAATCATTTGATCACCCTCTCGCAGGGGAACTTTCATGCAATGCAGGACATGTCAAACTTGTGGTGTATTTGAGGTTTAAAAAGGCTTCTGAAGTTTGTAATTTCCACTTTGAAAATTCAGACTTGATTTTCCCTTCCAAAAAAATGTCCATCATTTTCCTACTGTAGCAAACCGGCACAAATTAAAATTCTCCACCTGCACTTGAGTAGAGGTTGTGGCCTTGGCTCTTAACGTGCTCCTTTTGGCCTCTGAGTGGCGCAGTGGTCTAAGGCACTGCATCTCAGTGCTAGAGGCGTACCTACAGACCCTGGTTCAATTCCAGGCTGTACCACAACCGGCCGTGATTTGGCGGCACACAATTGGCCCAGCGCACAATTGGCGGCGCACAATTGGCCCAGCGTCCAGGTTTGGCCGGGGTGAACAGTCCTCGTAAATAAGAATTTGCTCTTAACTGACTTGCCTGGTCAAATAAAGGTGAAATAAAACTAATGAATGTGTCAGTTGGGAGTGCATGGAAAGGAGAATATATAACAGGGTATTTGCTATGCAGCATATCATAGTGGGCCTATCATCGAAAAGGCTGAAATTTACATTTTTTATTGAATTGAAAAATCAGTAGATATATATATATATATATATATATATATATATATATATATATATCCCCTTATATATATATATATTATGTATACCCTTTTCAGGTACAGTCATTCTTAAAAACATCTTATGCAGAGAGCATAATACCGCATTTTCACCAGCTCATCCCCCTTACCGAAGCATTTTCTCTCTGTGCTCTCTCTGCTTTTCTCTGTAGGAGAGAGAGAGAGAGATATCACCTAAGAATTGCACTAGGTAACATTTCTATGAGCCACAACATGAATCTTTAAATACCATGTATTATTGATACGGCCATAATCTTACCCTACTGTAAGATGTACTCTGTATATCTCTACTGTATACTGCACTGCGGTGATTATGTAGATTTGCATTGGCACAGCTACCTTTCCACTCTACACAAACATGTCTTCTTAGCCTACGAATTTGGAAAACATATTATGAATGATTTTGTCATGATTTTGATTTTGTTAGTGATACATTAAACCGTCACAATACTTTTTAAATTGAAGAGAATAGAATACCATTTTAATTTTTTTTTGCTGTCTCCCAGATATATACAGCACCAGTCAAAAGTTTGGACACACCTACTCATTCCAGGGTTTTTCTACATTGTAGAATAATAGTGAAGACATCAAAACTATGAAATAACACATATGGAATCATGTAGTAACCAAAATAGTGTGAAACAAATCTAAATATATTTTACATTTTAGATTCTTGAAAGTAGCCACCCTTTGCCTTGACAGCTTTGCACACTCTTGGCATTCTCTCAACCAGCTTCATGAGGTGGTCACCTGGAATCCATTTCAATTAACAGGTGTGCCTTGTTAAAAGTTAATTTTGGTAATTTCTTAACTTCTCAATGTGTTTGCGCCAATCAGTTGTGTTGTGACAAGGTAGGGGTGGTACAAAGAAGATAGTCCTATTTGGTAAAAGACAGAGTCCTTATTATGGTAAGAAAAACTCAAATAAGCAAAGAGAAATGACAGTCCATCATTACCTTAAGACATCAAGGTCAGTCAATATGGAAAATCAAGAACTTCTAAAGTATCTTCAAGTGCAGTCGCAAAAACCATCAAGCCTATGATGTCTCTCATGAGGACCACCACAGGAAAGGAAGACCCAGAGTTACCTCTGCTGCAGAGGATAAGTTCATTAGAATTAACTGCACCTCAGATTGCAGCTCAAATAAATGTTTCACATAGTTCTAGTAACAGACACATTTCAACATCAACTGTTCAGAGGAGACGAATCAGGCCTTCGTGGTCGAAGAAGAAACCACTACTAAAGGATATCAATAAGAAGAAGAAATTTGCTTGGGCCAAGAAAATGAGAATGGACATTAGACCGGTGGAAATCTGCCCTTTGGTTTTTTGAGTCAAAATTTGAGATTTTTGGTTCCAACAGGCTGTGTCTTTGTGAGACGCAGAGTAGGTGAACGGAGGGTATCGCATGTGTGGTTCCCATCGTGAAGCATGGAGGAGGTGTGATGGTTTGGATGTGCTTTGCTGGTGACATTTATTAAAAATTCAAGGCACACTTAACCAGCATGGCTACCACAGCATTCTGCAGTGATATGCCGTCCCATCTGGTTTGCACTTAGTGGGACTATCATTTGTTTTTCAACAGGACTAGGAGCCAACACATCTCCAAGCTGGGTAAGGGCTATTTGACCAAGAAGGAGAGTGATGGAGTGCTGCATCAGATGACCTGGCCTCCACAATCACCGACCTCAACCCAATTGAGATGGCTTGGGATGAGTTGGACCGAAGAGTGAAGGAAAAGCAGCCAACAAGTGCTCAGCATATGTGGGAACTCCTTTAAGACTGTTGGAAAAGCATTCCAGGTGAAGCTGGTTGAGAGAATGCCAAGAGTGTGCAAAGCTATCCTCAAGGCAAAGGGTGGCTACTTTGAAGAATCTAAAATCTGGAATACATTTTGATTTATTTAACACCTTTTGGTTACTATATACTTTCATATGTGTTATTTCATAGTTTTGATGTCTTCACTATTATTATACAATGTAGAAAATAGTAAAATAAAGAAAAACTCTTGAATGAGTATGTGTGTCCAAACTTTTGACTGGTACTGTATATATCCAAAAAGATGACTACAAAAAAGCACTTGAAAGCAACTGGATGATCATCAAGAGTCTTGGAAGAATGTGCTATTGACAGATGAGTCAAAGTAGAACTTTTTGGAACGGCATGGGTCCCATTATTCTTGGCAAAAACCAAACTCTGCATTCCACTGTAAGAACCTTATACCGACGGTCAAGCATGGTGGGGGTTGTGGGGTGGTTTGGGGATGCTTTGCTACCTCAGTACCTAGACATATTGCCTTAATAGAAGGAACCATGAATTCGGCTCTGTATCAGATAATTCTACAGAATGTCAGGCCGCCCGTTTTTGAGCTGAAGCTGAAGCGAAACTGTGTCATGCAGCAAGACAATGATCCAAAACACATAAGGATCAAGTCTAAATGAAAATGGTTCAAAAGCAACACATTTGAAGATTTTGAATGCCTCGTCAAAGTCCGGACTTAACCCCAATTGAGTTGTGGCAGGACTTGAAACAAGCAGTAAATGCTTGAAAACCCCAAAATGTTGCTGAGATAAAGCAGTTCTGCATGTAATAGTGGGCCAACATCCCTCCACAGTGATGTGAGAGACTGATCAACAGCTACAGGAAGCATTCGAATGCAGTCATTGCAGCTAAAGACGGCACAACCAATTATTGAGTGTAAAGGGGCAATACATTTTTTTTCACACAGGGGAATTGGGTGTTCCATACATTTTTTTTAATCATTAAATATGTAAAGTAAGTATCAATTTAGTTTATTTGTCAACTCAGGTTCCCTTTATCTAATAATAGCTTTTGGTTGAAGATCTGATAACGTTCAGTATCAAAAATTGAGAAAATTGAGAAAATCAGAAAGGGAACAAATTATTTTTCACGGCACTATATACAGTATATATAATCTCCATAGACAGACATTGGCAGTAGAATGGCCTTACTGAATACCTCACTGACATTCAATTTTGCACTGTCATAAGATGCTACCTTTCCAACAAGTCAGTTTTCTGCCTTGCTAGAGCTGCCCTTGTCAACTGTAAGCGCTGTTATTGGGAAGTAGAAACGTCTAGGAGCAACAATGGCTCAGCCGCGAAGTGGTAGGCCACACAAGCTCACAGAATGGAAGCGCATAGCGCGTAAAAATCGTCTGTCTTCAGTTGTAACACTCACTACCGAGTTCCAAACTGCCTCCGCACAATAACTGTTCGTTGGGAGCTTTTTGAAATGGGTTTCCATAGCTGAGCAGCCGCGCACAAGCCTAAGATCACCATGCGCAATGCCAAGCGTCGGCTGGCGTGGTGTAAAGCTCGCCGCCATTGGACTCTGGGGTGATGAATCACACTTCACCATCTGGCAGTCCGATGGATGAATCTGAGTTTGGCGGATGCCCGAAGAACAATACCTGCCCGAATGCATAGTGCCAACTGTAAAGTTTGGTGGAGGCGGAATAATGGTCTGGAGATGTTTTTCATGGTTCGGGATAAGCCCCTTAGTTCCAGTGAAGGGAAACCTTAACGCTACAGCATACCATTCTAGACGATTCTGTGCTTCCAACTTAGTGGCTACATTTTGGGGAAGGCCCTTACCTGTTTCAGCAGGACAATGCCCTTGTGCACAAAGCAAGGTCCATACAGAAATGGTTTGTCGAGATCGGTGTGGAAGAACTTGACTGGCCTTCAAAGAGCCCTGACCTTAAGCTCATCGAACACCTTTGGGATGAAGTGGAACGCCGACTGCGAGCCAGGCCTGCTCACCCAACATCAGTGCCCAATCTCACTAATGCTCTTGTGGTTGAATAGAAGCAAGTCTCCGCAGCAATGTTTCAGCATCTTGTGGAAAGCCTTCCCAGAAGAGTGGAGGCTTTTGTAGCAGCAAAGAGGGGACCAACTACGTATTAATGCCCATGATTTCGGAATGAGATGTTCAGGGGTCCACACACTTTTGGTCATGTAGTGTACCTTTGTTTGGTTGTAGTGTGTAATAGTCTCCGGTTCTCTCTTTATTGTTTCTCCGTCGTCTTGTTATTCTTCAGCACCGTTGTGCCTTTGCGTAGACGGAGGGATTTCCCTACTCACTTTGTTCATTGTGCCGGCCAATGACAGTAATGCAAAGAAATTGTCCATGGTGACATTTCGCCCCGACTTCAGGTTCCACAAGCCTCATCACCACAGTCTCCAACACTCACTCACCTGATGTCCGATGTGGACCTTTTCCCAGATGTTGAAAGCCGTTGAGCATGTACAATTACTTACGTTCTCACTGGGTAGCCTAGACCAGTGGTTCCCAACCTTTTCACGGTTCCTGTACCACCAACTGAGTTTTGCTCTGTCCAGAGTATCCATGAAATACCCCCATGTACATTTTACCAGTATCTCTTGAGTCCTCTCTTCATCTGTGGTGGATAGGCCAAGTACCCCCGGGTGTCCTAGTACCCGTGGAATGGAAACCACTGGCCTAGAGTAGACTGATAAGACAGGATTCAGTGGACTGATATAGGCAGGGGCGAAAATCTGATATCAACTTTGGAGGGGACAATTACATGACATTTTCTCAAGAGCAATTCCTGAGGGGCACACCAAAAGTAGTGCTGTAACACATAGCCTACGTTGTAATATGTTAAATGTATATTGAGGAACCATAATTACCATTACTGGATAATTGATAGGTACAGTAGTTAAATGAAGGGTTGTCCCAACTTGTTAAAATGTTTAAATCATTATAATACTACTACTAATAGTTTATAGCAGTGTTCCTTATCAGTCCAGTATGAATGCAGGTATTTGTATTTACAACCAGCAATACCAAGCAAGGCCTGTAGGTGGTAATGGTACTGTACACTGTATGGGTGCAGGTTTCATAAATATAATGAACATGATGCGATCTCATCTCAAAGAATCTCCATTGAGAACCAAAACAAAGTTGGTCCACGCACTGAACTGACCTTTTTATTGAACTTTTTCTGATTCATTTATGTAGTCATTAAATATGTGCCACTGGTTTGAGTCTATTACAACATCTTTACAAGAACAAAAACGCTCCGAATAAGTACAGTTCCAAAAGCAAGATAACTACTTAAATGAAAAACCCAAACAAATCAACCAAAATATCCTTCAGAAATACTTAGTAATTGTTCAGTCAGTGTCTCAACTCTTCAAACAACAGCTATGGACAAGTATGTCACACAAAGTATGCAATTTTAAGTAAAATAAAATAAATCATTAGTAAGTGTACTGTCATGTACTATAAACGACTAAACAAAATAACAAATAACATACTATACAGCAGGGGGTCTCAAACAGGGTAGGTTGACACCTGGTCCTGCCGAGGCTGTGCCACTGTCCCCTATACTGGTGCTGCTGGCAACAAGGTTGACACCTGGTCCTGCCGAGGCTGTGCCACTGTCCCCTATACTGGTGCTGCTGGCAACAAGGTTGACACCTGGTCCTGCCGTGGCTGTGACACTGTCCCCTATACTGGTGCTGCTGGCAACAAGGTTGACACCTGGTCCTGCCGAGGCTGTGCCACTGTCCCCTATACTGGTGCTGCTGGCAACAAGGTTGACACCTGGTCCTGCCGTGGCTGTGACACTGTCCCATATACTGGTGCTGCTGGCAACAAGGTTGACACCTGGTCCTGCCGTGGCTGTGCCACTGTCCCCTATACTGGTGCTGCTGGCAACAAGGTTGACACCTGGTCCTGCCGTGGCTGTGTCACTGTCCCCTATACTGGTGCTGCTGGCAACAAGGTTGACACCTGGTCCTGCCGTGGCTGTGACACTGTCCCCTATACTGGTGCTGCTGGCAACAAGGTTGACACCTGGTCCTGCCGTGGCTGTGACACTGTCCCCTATACTGGTGCTGCTGGCAACAAGGTTGACACCTGGTCCTACCGTGGCTGTGCCACTGTCCCCTATACTGGTGCTGCTGGCAACAAGGTTGACACCTGGTCCTGCCGTGGCTGTGACACTGTCCCCTATACTGGTGCTGCTGGCAACAAGGTTGACACCTGGTCCTGCCGTGGCTGTGACACTGTCCCATATACTGGTGCTGCTGGCAACAAGGTTGACACCTGGTCCTGCCGTGGCTGTGACACTGTCCCCTATACTGGTGCAGCTGGCAACAAGGTTGACACCTGGTCCTGCCGTGGCTGTGTCACTGTCCCCTATACTGGTGCTGCTGGCAACAAGGTTGACACCTGGTCCTGCCGTGGCTGTGACACTGTCCCCTATACTGGTGCAGCTGGCAACAAGGTTGACACCTGGTCCTGCCGTGGCTGTGACACTGTCCCCTATACTGGTGCAGCTGGCAACAAGGTTGACACCTGGTCCTGCCGTGGCTGTGCCACTGTTCTCTATACTGGTGCAGCTGGCAACAAGGTTGACACCTGGTCCTGCCGTGGCTGTGACACTGTCCCCTATACTGGTGCTGCTGGCAACAAGGTTGACACCTGGTCCTGCCGTGGCTGTGCCACTGTCCCCTATACTGGTGCTGCTGGCAACAAGGTTGACACCTGGTCCTACCGTGGCTGTGACACTGTCCCCTATACTGGTGCTGCTGGCAACAAGGTTGACACCTGGTCCTACCGTGGCTGTGACACTGTCCCCTATACTGGTGCTGCTGGCAACAAGGTTGACACCTGGTCCTGCCGTGGCTGTGACACTGTCCCATATACTGGTGCTGCTGGCAACAAGGTTGACACCTGATCCTGCCGTGGCTGTGACACTGTCCCCTATACTGGTGCTGCTGGCAACAAGGTTGACACCTGGTCCTGCCGTGGCTGTGACACTGTCCCCTATACTGGTGCTGCTGGCAACAAGGTTGACACCTGGTCCTGCCGTGGCTGTGACACTGTCCCCTATACTGGTGCTGCTGGCAACAAGGTTGACACCTGGTCCTGCCGTGGCTGTGTCACTGTCCCCTATACTGGTGCTGCTGGCAACAAGGTTGACACCTGGTCCTGCCGTGGCTGTGCCACTGTCCCCTATACTGGTGCTGCTGGCAACAAGGTTGACACCTGGTCCTGCCGTGGCTGTGACACTGTCCCATATACTGGTGCTGCTGGCAACAAGGTTGACACCTGGTCCTGCCGTGGCTGTGACACTGTCCCCTATACTGGTGCTGCTGGCAACAAGGTTGACACCTGATCCTGCCGTGGCTGTGACACTGTCCCCTATACTGGTGCTGCTGGCAACAAGGTTGACACCTGGTCCTGCCGTGGCTGTGACACAGTCCCATATACTGGTGCTGCTGGCAACAAGGTTGACACCTGGTCCTGCCGTGGCTGTGCCACTGTCCACTATACTGGTGCTGCTGGCAACAATGTTGACACCTGGTCCTGCCGTGGCTGTGACACTGTCCCCTATACTGGTGCTGCTGGCAACAAGGTTGACACCTGGTCCTGCCGTGGCTGTGACACTGTCCCCTATACTGGTGCTGCTGGCAACAAGGTTGACACCTGGTCCTGCCGTGGCTGTGACACTGTCCCCTATACTGGTGCTGCTGGCAACAAGGTTGACACCTGGTCCTGCCGTGGCTGTGACACTGTCCCCTATACTGGTGCTGCTGGCAACAAGGTTGACACCTGATCCTGCCGTGGCTGTGTCACTGTCCCCTATACTGGTGCTGCTGGCAACAAGGTTGACACCTGGTCCTGCCGTGGCTGTGCCACTGTCCCCTATACTGGTGCTGCTGGCAACAAGGTTGACACCTGGTCCTGCCGTGGCTGTGACACTGTCCCATATACTGGTGCTGCTGGCAACAATGTTGACACCTGGTCCTACCGTGGCTGTGCCACTGTCCCCTATACTGGTGCTGCTGGCAACAAGGTTGACACCTGATCCTGCCGTGGCTGTGACACTGTCCCATATACTGGTGCTGCTGGCAACAAGGTTGACACCTGATCCTGCCGTGGCTGTGACACTGTCCCCTATACTGGTGCTGCTGGCAACAAGGTTGACACCTGGTCCTGCCGTGGCTGTGACACAGTCCCATATACTGGTGCTGCTGGCAACAAGGTTGACACCTGGTCCTGCCGTGGCTGTGTCACTGTCCCCTATACTGGTGCTGCTGGCAACAAGGTTGACACCTGGTCCTGCCGTGGCTGTGTCACTGTCCCCTATACTGGTGCTGCTGGCAACAAGGTTGACACCTGGTCCTGCCGTGGCTGTGACACTGTCCCCTATACTGGTGCTGCTGGCAACAAGGTTGACACCTGGTCCTGCCGTGGCTGTGACACTGTCCCCTATACTGGTGCTGCTGGCAACAAGGTTGACACCTGGTCCTGCCGTGGCTGTGACACTGTCCCCTATACTGGTGCTGCTGGCAACAAGGTTGACACCTGATCCTGCCGTGGCTGTGACACTGTCCCATATACTGGTGCTGCTGGCAACAAGGTTGACACCTGGTCCTACCGTGGCTGTGACACAGTCCCATATACTGGTGCTGCTGGCAACAATGTTGACACCTGGTCCTGCCGTGGCTGTGACACTGTCCCCTATACTGGTGCTGCTGGCAACAAGGTTGACACCTGGTCCTACCGTGGCTGTGCCACTGTCCCCTATACTGGTGCTGCTGGCAACAAGGTTGACACCTGATCCTGCCGTGGCTGTGACACTGTCCCATATACTGGTGCTGCTGGCAACAAGGTTGACACCTGGTCCTACCGTGGCTGTGACACAGTCCCATATACTGGTGCTGCTGGCAACAATGTTGACACCTGGTCCTGCCGTGGCTGTGACACTGTCCCCTATACTGGTGCTGCTGGCAACAAGGTTGACACCTGATCCTGCCGTGGCTGTGCCACTGTCCCCTATACTGGTGCTGCTGGCAACAAGGTTGACACCTGGTCCTGCCGTGGCTGTGCCACTGTCCCCTATACTGGTGCTGCTGGCAACAAGGTTGACACCTGGTCCTGCCGTGGCTGTGACACTGTCCCATATACTGGTGCTGCTGGCAACAAGGTTGACACCTGGTCCTGCCGTGGCTGTGACACTGTCCCCTATACTGGTGCTGCTGGCAACAAGGTTGACACCTGGTCCTGCCGTGGCTGTGCCACTGTCCCCTATACTGGTGCAGCTGGCAACAAGGTTGACACCTGGTCCTGCCGTGGCTGTGCCACTGTCCCCTATACTGGTGCAGCTGGCAACAAGGTTGACACCTGGTCCTGCCGTGGCTGTGTCACTGTCCCCTATACTGGTGCTGCTGGCAACAAGGTTGACACCTGGTCCTACCGTGGCTGTGCCACTGTTCTCTATACTGGTGCAGCTGGCAACAAGGTTGACACCTGGTCCTGCCGTGGCTGTGACACTGTCCCCTATACTGGTGCTGCTGGCAACAAGGTTGACACCTGGTCCTGCCGTGGCTGTGCCACTGTCCCCTATACTGGTGCTGCTGGCAACAAGGTTGACACCTGGTCCTACCGTGGCTGTGACACTGTCCCCTATACTGGTGCTGCTGGCAACAAGGTTGACACCTGGTCCTACCGTGGCTGTGACACTGTCCCCTATACTGGTGCTGCTGGCAACAAGGTTGACACCTGGTCCTGCCGTGGCTGTGACACTGTCCCCTATACTGGTGCTGCTGGCAACAAGGTTGACACCTGGTCCTGCCGTGGCTGTGACACTGTCCCCTATACTGGTGCTGCTGGCAACAAGGTTGACACCTGGTCCTGCCGTGGCTGTGACACTGTCCCCTATACTGGTGCTGCTGGCAACAAGGTTGACACCTGGTCCTGCCGTGGCTGTGACACTGTCCCCTATACTGGTGCTGCTGGCAACAAGGTTGACACCTGGTCCTGCCGTGGCTGTGACACTGTCCCCTATACTGGTGCTGCTGGCAACAAGGTTGACACCTGGTCCTGCCGTGGCTGTGACACTGTCCCATATACTGGTGCTGCTGGCAACAAGGTTGACACCTGGTCCTGCCGTGGCTGTGACACTGTCCCCTATACTGGTGCTGCTGGCAACAAGGTTGACACCTGGTCCTGCCGTGGCTGTGACACAGTCCCATATACTGGTGCTGCTGGCAACAAGGTTGACACCTGGTCCTGCCGTGGCTGTGCCACTGTCCACTATACTGGTGCTGCTGGCAACAATGTTGACACCTGGTCCTGCCGTGGCTGTGACACTGTCCCCTATACTGGTGCTGCTGGCAACAAGGTTGACACCTGGTCCTGCCGTGGCTGTGACACTGTCCCCTATACTGGTGCTGCTGGCAACAAGGTTGACACCTGGTCCTGCCGTGGCTGTGACACTGTCCCCTATACTGGTGCTGCTGGCAACAAGGTTGACACCTGGTCCTGCCGTGGCTGTGTCACTGTCCCCTATACTGGTGCTGCTGGCAACAAGGTTGACACCTGGTCCTGCCGTGGCTGTGCCACTGTCCCCTATACTGGTGCTGCTGGCAACAAGGTTGACACCTGGTCCTGCCGTGGCTGTGTCACTGTCCCCTATACTGGTGCTGCTGGCAACAAGGTTGACACCTGGTCCTGCCGTGGCTGTGACACTGTCCCCTATACTGGTGCTGCTGGCAACAAGGTTGACACCTGGTCCTGCCGTGGCTGTGTCACTGTCCCCTATACTGGTGCTGCTGGCAACAAGGTTGACACCTGGTCCTGCCGTGGCTGTGTCACTGTCCCCTATACTGGTGCTGCTGGCAACAAGGTTGACACCTGGTCCTGCCGTGGCTGTGACACTGTCCCATATACTGGTGCTGCTGGCAACAATGTTGACACCTGGTCCTACCGTGGCTGTGCCACTGTCCCCTATACTGGTGCTGCTGGCAACAAGGTTGACACCTGGTCCTGCCGTGGCTGTGACACTGTCCCATATACTGGTGCTGCTGGCAACAAGGTTGACACCTGATCCTGCCGTGGCTGTGACACTGTCCCCTATACTGGTGCTGCTGGCAACAAGGTTGACACCTGGTCCTGCCGTGGCTGTGACACAGTCCCATATACTGGTGCTGCTGGCAACAAGGTTGACACCTGGTCCTGCCGTGGCTGTGTCACTGTCCCCTATACTGGTGCTGCTGGCAACAAGGTTGACACCTGGTCCTGCCGTGGCTGTGTCACTGTCCCCTATACTGGTGCTGCTGGCAACAAGGTTGACACCTGGTCCTGCCGTGGCTGTGTCACTGTCCCCTATACTGGTGCTGCTGGCAACAAGGTTGACACCTGGTCCTGCCGTGGCTGTGTCACTGTCCCCTATACTGGTGCTGCTGGCAACAAGGTTGACACCTGGTCCTGCCGTGGCTGTGTCACTGTCCCCTATACTGGTGCTGCTGGCAACAAGGTTGACACCTGGTCCTGCCGTGGCTGTGTCACTGTCCCCTATACTGGTGCTGCTGGCAACAAGGTTGACACCTGGTCCTGCCGTGGCTGTGTCACTGTCCCCTATACTGGTGCTGCTGGCAACAAGGTTGACACCTGGTCCTGCCGTGGCTGTGTCACTGTCCCCTATACTGGTGCTGCTGGCAACAAGGTTGACACCTGGTCCTGCCGTGGCTGTGTCACTGTCCCCTATACTGGTGCTGCTGGCAACAAGGTTGACACCTGGTCCTGCCGTGGCTGTGTCACTGTCCCCTATACTGGTGCTGCTGGCAACAAGGTTGACACCTGGTCCTGCCGTGGCTGTGACACTGTCCCCTATACTGGTGCTGCTGGCAACAAGGTTGACACCTGGTCCTGCCGTGGCTGTGACACAGTCCCATATACTGGTGCTGCTGGCAACAAGGTTGACACCTGGTCCTGCCGTGGCTGTGTCACTGTCCCCTATACTGGTGCTGCTGGCAACAAGGTTGACACCTGGTCCTGCCGTGGCTGTGTCACTGTCCCCTATACTGGTGCTGCTGGCAACAAGGTTGACACCTGGTCCTGCCGTGGCTGTGACACTGTCCCCTATACTGGTGCTGCTGGCAACAAGGTTGACACCTGGTCCTGCCGTGGCTGTGACACAGTCCCATATACTGGTGCTGCTGGCAACAAGGTTGACACCTGATCCTGCCGTGGCTGTGTCACTGTCCCCTATACTGGTGCTGCTGGCAACAAGGTTGACACCTGGTCCTGCCGTGGCTGTGACACTGTCCCATATACTGGTGCTGCTGGCAACAATGTTGACACCTGGTCCTACCGTGGCTGTGCCACTGTCCCCTATACTGGTGCTGCTGGCAACAAGGTTGACACCTGATCCTGCCGTGGCTGTGACACTGTCCCCTATACTGGTGCTGCTGGCAACAAGGTTGACACCTGGTCCTGCCGTGGCTGTGACACAGTCCCATATACTGGTGCTGCTGGCAACAAGGTTGACACCTGGTCCTGCCGTGGCTGTGCCACTGTCCCCTATACTGGTGCTGCTGGCAACAAGGTTGACACCTGATCCTGCCGTGGCTGTGACACTGTCCCCTATACTGGTGCTGCTGGCAACAAGGTTGACACCTGGTCCTGCCGTGGCTGTGTCACTGTCCCCTATACTGGTGCTGCTGGCAACAAGGTTGACACCTGGTCCTGCCGTGGCTGTGTCACTGTCCCCTATACTGGTGCTGCTGGCAACAAGGTTGACACCTGATCCTGCCGTGGCTGTGACACTGTCCCATATACTGGTGCTGCTGGCAACAAGGTTGACACCTGGTCCTGCCGTGGCTGTGCCACTGTCCCCTATACTGGTGCTGCTGGCAACAAGGTTGACACCTGATCCTGCCGTGGCTGTGACACTGTCCCCTATACTGGTGCTGCTGGCAACAAGGTTGACACCTGGTCCTACCGTGGCTGTGACACTGTCCCATATACTGGTGCTGCTGGCAACAAGGTTGACACCTGGTCCTGCCGTGGCTGTGCCACTGTCCACTATACTGGTGCTGCTGGCAACAAGGTTGACACCTGGTCCTGCCGTGGCTGTGTCACTGTCCCCTATACTGGTGCTGCTGGCAACAAGGTTGACACCTGGTCCTGCCGTGGCTGTGTCACTGTCCCCTATACTGGTGCTGCTGGCAACAAGGTTGACACCTGGTCCTGCCGTGGCTGTGTCACTGTCCCCTATACTGGTGCTGCTGGCAACAAGGTTGACACCTGGTCCTGCCGTGGCTGTGTCACTGTCCCCTATACTGGTGCTGCTGGCAACAAGGTTGACACCTGATCCTGCCGTGGCTGTGTCACTGTCCCCTATACTGGTGCTGCTGGCAACAAGGTTGACACCTGGTCCTGCCGTGGCTGTGACACTGTCTCCTATACTGGTGCTGCTGGCAACAAGGTTGACACCTGGTCCTGCCGTGGCTGTGACACTGTCCCCTATACTGGTGCTGCTGGCAACAAGGTTGACACCTGGTCCTGCCGTGGCTGTGACACTGTCCCATATACTGGTGCTGCTGGCAACAAGGTTGACACCTGGTCCTGCCGTGGCTGTGACACTGTCCCATATACTGGTGCTGCTGGCAACAATGTTGACACCTGGTCCTGCCGTGGCTGTGACACTGTCCCCTATACTGGTGCTGCTGGCAACAAGGTTGACACCTGGTCCTGCCGTGGCTGTGACACTGTCCCCTATACTGGTGCTGCTGGCAACAAGGTTGACACCTGGTCCTGCCGTGGCTGTGACACTGTCCCCTATACTGGTGCTGCTGGCAACAAGGTTGACACCTGGTCCTGCCGTGGCTGTGCCACTGTCCCCTATACTGGTGCTGCTGGCAACAAGGTTGACACCTGGTCCTGCCGTGGCTGTGACACTGTCCCCTATACTGGTGCAGCTGGCAACAAGGTTGACACCTGATCCTGCCGTGGCTGTGCCACTGTCCCATATACTGGTGCTGCTGGCAACAAGGTTGACACCTGGTCCTGCCGTGGCTGTGACACTGTCCCCTATACTGGTGCTGCTGGCAACAAGGTTGACACCTGGTCCTGCCGTGGCTGTGACACTGTCCCCTATACTGGTGCTGCTGGCAACAAGGTTGACACCTGGTCCTGCCGTGGCTGTGCCACTGTCCCATATACTGGTGCTGCTGGCAACAAGGTTGACACCTGATCCTGCCGTGGCTGTGACACTGTCCCATATACTGGTGCTGCTGGCAACAAGGTTGACACCTGGTCCTGCCGTGGCTGTGACACTGTCCCCTATACTGGTGCTGCTGGCAACAAGGTTGACACCTGGTCCTGCCGTGGCTGTGTCACTGTCCCCTATACTGGTGCTGCTGGCAACAAGGTTGACACCTGATCCTGCCGTGGCTGTGACACTGTCCTCTGAAGTCTCTCTCCCTGGCTCTTTCCCTTTCACCACCCTCACTGACTCACAGTCTGTCTCCTAGAAAAGAAATAAGGTGTTTGCCGTACTCCTAACTACCAGTACCCAAAACTACACAATTAATCACAACAGCAAACCATTGCCTTAAACAAATCTTAGTTCAGTCACCAGTTTAAGTTGAGAGTGGGGGTATCCATGGCATTTCCCAATTATGTCCCTATTTTACAAATGTAGAACCTTTCATAATGTTGCCAAACAAAGACTCAACAAACTTACCTGAGACTCCCTGTCTCTGTCAGTCTGTCCCTGCCAGTCTGTCTCTGCCAGTCTGTCCCTGCCCATCTGTCCCCAGCTCTGCTGTCTGTGTGCCCTCTGTTGCCTGATCTGCCAGTCTGTCTCTGCCAGTCTGTCCCTGCCCATCTGTCCCCAGCTCTGCGGTCTGTGTGCCCTCTGTTGCCTTATCTGGCAGTCTGTCCCTGCCAGTCTGTCTCTGCCAGTCTGTCCCTGCCCATCTGTCCCCAGCTCTGCGGTCTGTGTGCCCTCTGTTGCCTGATCTGCCAGTCTGTCCCTGCCAGTCTGTCTCTGTCAGTCTGTCCCTGCCCATCTGTCCCCATTTCTGCGGTTTGTGTGCCCTCTGTTGCCTTATCTGGCAGTCTGTCCCTGCCAGTCTGTCTCTGCCAGTCTGTCCCTGCCCATCTGTCCCCAGCTCTGCGGTCTGTGTGCCCTCTGTTGCCTTATCTGGCAGTCTGTCCCTGCCAGTCTGTCTCTGCCAGTCTGTCCCTGCCCATCTGTCCCCAGCTCTGCGGTCTGTGTGCCCTCTGTTGCCTGATCTGCCAGTCTGTCCCTGCCAGTCTGTCTCTGTCAGTCTGTCCCTGCCCATCTGTCCCCAGCTCTGCGGTCTGTGTGCCCTCTGTTGCCTTATCTGCCAGTCTGTCCCTGCCAGTCTGTCTCTGTCAGTCTGTCCCTGCCCTCTGTGTGCCCTCTGTTGCCTGATCTGCCAGTCTGTCCCTGCCAGTCTGTCTCTGTCAGTCTGTCCCTGCCCATCTGTCCCCAGCTCTGCTGTCTGTGTGCCCTCTGTTGCCTGATCTGCCAGTCTGTCCCTGCCAGTCTGTCTCTGCCAGTCTGTCCCTGCCCATCTGTCCCCAGCTCTGCTGTCTGTGTGCCCTCTGTTGCCTGATCTGCCAGTCTGTCCCTGCCAGTCTGTCTCTGCCAGTCTGTCCCTGCCCATCTGTCCCCAGCTCTGCTGTCTGTGTGCCCTCTGTTGCCTGATCTGCCAGTCTGTCCCTGCCAGTCTGTCTCTGTCAGTCTGTCCCTGCCCATCTGTCCCCAGCTCTGCTGTCTGTGTGCCCTCTGTTGCCTGATCTGCCAGTCTGCCCCTGCCAGTCTGTCTCTGCCAGTCTGTCCCTGCCCATCTGTCCCCAGCTCTGCTGTCTGTGTGCCCTCTGTTGCCTGATCTGCCAGTCTGTCCCTGCCCATCTGTCCCCAGCTCTGCTGTCTGTGTGCCCTCTGTTGCCTGATCTGCCAGTCTGTCCCTGCCAGTCTGTCTCTGCCAGTCTGTCCCAGCCCATCTGTCCCCAGCTCTGCTGTCTGTGTGCCCTCTGTTGCCTGATCTGCCTAATGACATCATTGTGAAACGTTTCCATTAGCATTTCACTTCTTTCTAATGAACATTTTATCAACTAGTCTTAGGCTACTAGGGTTCTTGCTTTGCGTTCTGGTGTACTGACATTTTTCTACCTGGCTGGCTAGCTGCACGCACGTACACACACACACACACACACACACACACACACACACACACACACACACACACACACACACACACACACACACACACACACACACACACACACACACACACACACACACACACACACACACACACACAGTGTGCAGGTTATTTACAGTAGGAGAGGGGCTTCATCTTATCTTCTATCATTCTTTATGGGCTTCTATCATCTTATCTTCTATCATTCTATATGGGCTTCGATCTAAAAGGTAGCTAGCAAATGTGAAATGGATTGCAGTGACAAGAGTTGACAGCTGTGTGAGTTCACCATTTACACAACATATGCTGCAACATTTTGTAATTTTAATATAGTTTGTTTCATATTGGCTGGCTTCCAGCAATATCTCAATTTGCAAAGGTAGCGAGCACCAATTCCGTTACTGTGGTGTTTGCTATAATCTTTGCTATTGTCAGTTTACTCCAAGATCAGCACACGTGCTTCAAAGTCCCATAGCGACAATTTAGTTTTTGCAACGAGACCATTAAAGATATTTAAGACAATGGTAGAAGAGAGTGCAGTTCTGTTCAGTTGGGAGTTCAATTTATCGCTAACCTTATCACAGGGACTTTGAAGCACTACAGCTGCATGCTGATCTTGGAATAAACTGACGATAGCAAAGATTCTATCTTTGACGACGCCACATAAATGGAATAGGTACTAGCTAGCTTGATAGTCAATGTTTGCCCGCTAGCTCTGCAAATTCAGCTAGTGTGTGTGTAAACCCTGCCAACATTAAAAAAAAAAAAACATTGCTATAGCGCGATTGACTGGATTAACCTCACTTCAGTTACGTGCATTGAGTGCCTTTCAGAAAGTAGATACGAACCCTCTGTTACCTGCCAGATAAGGAACTGGCAGTGGATCAAACCATTGTGAGGCAAAGGGCGGGGGATCGCAATATTTTGAAACCTAAAAACACGCTATTAAGTGTCTATAATCAGCACAAGTGCTTTCATAGCGTATTATTAATATTATTGAAATGACATAGTTATGTTTACAGTGATATATTGGGGGGACAAATCATATTTTTCCCAGGATGGGGGGGTCGTGTCCCCCCCGTCCCCCCTGGGATTTCCGCCTATGGATATAGGGTACACTGTTTTGAGATTAGAATAGATCAATACAGTAGAATGGCCGACCCTGTTTTTAATTCACAATTGGTGATTTACATACTTCTACATTGTTCGCATCCCCTCACTCATCAACTCCCCCATTCATCCCCTTTCTCACCCATCATATTTTAGTTAATTTATTTCATCTGTTGTTGTACGTGTGAAATTTGTTTCGGTATAGTTTAGGCTCCGTTTCGAGGAATCTAAACTACTCTCGGGGTGACTGTCAACTGAGCACTGCACATTCAACTGTCAGGAGAAGGAGGGGCAATGGGGGGAAAACCATTCACAAAATGACATGCCCTCCTAAAACTGGTTATAACTCCAGTTGTGTTTGTGATATTAAGATTCTAACACAGTGTGTTATATAGACTTATTTTGGAAAAGTCTAGAACGGAAGCAGGCATGACAAAAAAAAATAGTAATTTTTTTGTTTTAATTCAGAGCTGCTTTAGTGTTAAACTAGAGGATATTTGTTTGGCAGCATACATTTTCAGTGAAACATCGTTATAAATGGAATTGACCATATAAAGACTTTACTATTTACTTGAGATATTAAACCTTTACTAAATAAATACATAACCGTATCCTGAGAGCTGGAGAGAGCTGTTTGGTCACATCCAGTCAGCGGCAGGTAGCCTAGTGGTTAAGAGCGTTGGTCCAGTAACCGAAAGGTTGCTGGTTCCAATCCCTGAGCATACAAGGTGGACAAATCTGCTGTTCAGCCTTTGAGCAAGGCAGTTAACCCCCATAAAACTATATTGCTCTTTGGGCACCAATGACGTGGATGTTGATTAAAGCACCCCCACTCTGATTCAGAGGCGTTGGGTAAAATGTGGAAGACACATCTTGGTTGAATGCATTCAGTTGTGCAACTAACCAGGTATCCCCCATCCCAAAAATAATATCTCCCCTGTTCTCTCTTGGGTTTACCCACCCTATCTTACAGATGTCCAGACAGATAGGCACACGGACACACACACACACGCACACACACACACACACACACACACACACCTCTGCTGCGGACTGTCGGTTGCTAAGAAATGCTGTTTCCGGAGTCCTGGAATCAGCTGAGCATCCCAAGGTCTCCTGCACAGTCACATCTCTACCACCGTGGAGTCAATCACCTTGACGATAAGGCCGTGCTGTCTTGTTGGTACACTACTACACATCATTTAGCCTGTCTGGGCTGCAGTCACATTTCTACCACCGTGGAGTCAGTCACCTTGACGATAAGGCCGTGCTGTCCTGTTGGTACACTACTACACATCACTTCAATTTAGCCTGGCTGGGCTGCAGTCAAACTGTAATTCCACATAGCTCCAACAATCCTAAAACATGAGGCAAATTAGGGCGAGAAAAAATAATAATAAACTCAAACAATAATCTCAATGTTTATCCACCGTGTAACTCTTCTTTAAGTGAGGAGAGAAGAAGAGTGAGACTGCACAGATGTAAAGAGAGAGACAAAGAGAGAGCGACTGCACGGTTGGGCGCACCAGGCTATTTAAGGCACTGGAGATGATGGGACTATTAGTTACATGGACTCAGCCATTGTCTGGCTTTATGGCGTAACATTCGGTATTTACCCTTAAAGCACAGAGCATAGAAGCACAGGTGGGTGACTTTGTTCTGTTGAGAGGAGGACCGGGAGAAGCAATGAGGCAGAGGAGGGAGAGAATAGCAGATTATAATGTGTGACCATGCTGGATTATCTGAGACTGGGACCAGGTGCACAGTGACTTGCGCATTTACGGCGTCTCTTCGAAGCTATAGTAACGACACTGCTTTCCATAACACTCTAAAAGCATGCATATACACTGAATGGTAACGTTGTGATGCGAGTGTGGAATAAAATCGACTGCAGTTTGATGTTCCGCACCTCTCGAGAGGTAGGTCGTCGCACTTCCTCTCAGTCGACTTCCTCTCCAGAGAGCATTCCAGAGGTGAACTAGCTGTCCGTCTGGAATGAGGAAAGCAGAGCGTCTAAAATAGTATGTTTGAAAACCGTGTTTGAAGAGAGGGATTTAATGATGTAGCACATAGCAGTGCGGACATCAGAGAACTTCAAAGTTACAACTTCTTACACTTAGTCCTGTGTGTTTAACATTGAGGTCTGCACCTGTCTCTTTCGCTTTTACACACACACACACACACACAGTAAATCTTTCATGAGAATACTCCCGCCTTTTCTCTCCTCTCTCTTCTATCTCTCTTTTCATTCTGACACGTTCACAGCTTTCCCCCCAAGCGGGTTCATCTCTGTCAATCCCTTCACAAAAAGATGGGGAGACGCTGGCGGAGACAGAAAGTGAGAGAAAATGTTTGAGAGAGAGATGTGAGAGAGCTTTGAGAAGTTTTGAGCGGCGTCGAAGGGGTGGAGAGGGAGGAAAGGAGAGGTGGAGAGGGTGGGAAGGAGAGGTAGGGAGGGGAAGAGATAAGGGTATGTGCGGGGAGAGGTTGTTTCTGGCCTTTTCAGGAACTTTTCCCTGCAGTTCTACCTGCGGGTTTAAGGTGTGTGTTTCTGAAGCTTTGAAAAGTTTGGCCTCTGAGGTACAGAATGTGCATACATACTGCATACTATACTATATCAGAGAGAGAGAAAGAGAGAGAGAACGATACAGACAGAGAGAGAAGATATATTAAAGAGAGCGATGGCAGCAGCCCTCTTGACTGTTTTCGGAGGCCATTTTGTAATCGCCTCGGCAACGATTTCCTGTCCAGAAACATTAGACTGTGAACAGCTCCAATTAAACCACAGTTCCACGATTTCATTCTAACTCCTCTCTCTGAGAAACAAAGGTGACAAAACACTAAATCCTCATTTGCCACCTCTCGTAGTTCTCTCCTCTTCACTCTCTGCCTTTCCCCATCCCTCTCTCCCCGCTCCCTCTCTGCCTCTCCTCTCCCAATCTCTCTCTACCTCTCCTCTCCCCATCTCTTTCTCCTCCTATCACTTTCTGAGAGATTGAATGTGAACAGGGCCTCTCTCTAGTCACATCTCCCCCTCCCCCTTCCTCGCTCCCCTTCTCTCTCCAAATATACATACCATCCCTCCCTCCCTTTCTCCTCTCCTCTCCTCTCCTCTCCTCTCCTCTCCTCTCCTCTCCTCTCCTCTCCTCTCCTCTCCTCTCCTCTCCTCTCCTCTCCTCTCCTCTCCTCCATGTAATACAGTCTACTGCTTTCATCTCTCTCCTCCCCCCATGTTCCAACCCAAACTCCCAGCCTGCCCTTTTCAGGAAGTTCTAGACAGACAGACACAGGTTTTTAAAAAGTGTACCCAATGTGTCGTGACTTCACAGCCCAGTGGTTCCGGCTATTCACACGGATTGGCTATTGAATGTCACCACACTTGTCTCCTCCCCACCTGTCCGTCAAACCAGGGGATGATGTCATGTTTTCACTGACTCGTTCAAAGAGGGGACAGATGAGAAAATAGGGTGAGGTGTGAGGGAGGATAGTGAGAAGAGCCTGGGGATAGGTAGACAGAAGAGAGAGAGAGAGAGAAAATGGAGGAGAGAGGGGAGAGAAAAGTCCATGTTTCTTTTTGAGGAGATAACTGTAGTCTTGCAGTGTGAAGTACTCTGATCCTGAATCAAACATGACCACTCTATACTGAGAGAAAAACATATTGAGATTGAAGAAGAGAGAGACACAACAAGATGAGTGAAAGAGAGTAGTCTCCTTTTGAACAGCTAAGGAAGGCTTGACACTGACTAAAGTCTGTCAGAATAAAATGTTTAAATGATAGAGCTGACTGAGCGAGGGCTTTTTTTGTTGTTGTTTATGGAAGAAGTACGGTTACGAGAACTCATGCACAGAGAAAGAACAACACTCTGAGTGAAAACAGCATTTCACCCCTAGTGATATGAAAGTTTACCCAAACCCTTAATCTAAAGTTTCTTCTCCATCACATTCTATAGTCATGTTTCTCTCTCTCTTGCTCTATCGTTCTTTCCTTCTCCCTCTCTCTTTTTTTCCTCTCTCTCTCCCTCCGTCTCTCTGTTGTTTCTCAGGAATGTATGGACTTGTTGTTTGTGTCCTAGTGTGTGAGTTCTATCATTAGAGGGGGAAGGAAGGATGGCTGGAGGGAAGGACATTAAGGGCTTTAAAATGGTTTTCCCCTCATTGAAGGACGAGGCATTGGCTTTGAGAAAGGTGTGTGTGTGTGTCTGAGGGGACCCCGATGAGGGAAGGATGCTGTACAAGAATACACTGGAAGGTGTTGACGAATGTTTGATCCTGCTTTCTCTAACGAGGCTGTGTGTGTGTTTGTGTGTGTGTGTGTGTGTGTGTGGTGACAGCTCTTGCCGTCAGAGAGGGTTTTTGACAGAGCATATCCCTGTGTGTCTGATCTAATTGAAACCATCCCTCAGGGCTTCATCATTTGTTTATGTGCTGACACCAACAAGGTGTTTCTCTGTGTGTGTGTCATTCTCCAGCACACACACACTTTTCTGTTTAATTACGAATCCGAAACTGAAGAGGGGGAGTAACGAAGGGAGGGAGGGAAGGGAGGAGAGAAGGGCAGTTTTTAATAAGTAATTATCGATTAGATTAGTCATTTTTTATGTTTTGTTTTCTTCTTTTATCTCTCGCTGCCTCCCTGTACAACATTTTGATCGGTGATCCATTTCTTCTGTGAGTATAACGTCTGTACTGTGGAGTAGGACGTTCGTAAGAAACCAGGGATGGGCAACTTTGACGGGGGTGGGGGACAAAAAAATGATCCCTAGTTTCCCACTTGGGAAGTATCAGTTTTAACCAATAGGAAGCTCTACACTGTCACGGTTTTCTAATGGTGAAGGAGAGTCGGACCAAACTGCAGCGCGTATATTGTGATCCATGTTTATTTACACAACGTAACACAAATCCAAAACACAAACTCTACAAAACAATAAACGTAGTGAAAACCGAAACAGCCTTAACTGGTGCAAACTGACACAGACTAAGGCCATCAAGACACTCAGGACAATCACACACAATACAACCAAAGAATATGGCTGCCTAAATATGGCTCCCAATCAGAGACAACGATAAACACCTGCCTCTGATTGAGAACCACTTCAGACAGACATAGACTCTCCTACAACACCCCACTAATCTACAATCCCACTAAGCTACACACCACATACAAAAACCCATGTCACACCCTGGCCTGACCAAATACATAAAGAAAAACACAAAATACTTCGACCAGGGCGTGACATACACACACAATTTTAACTTGGGTTTGCGATAGCATGTGAAAGGTGAGTTATACACCTGTATTGCTCTGGTGGTGTCTATTGAACTGTAAAAATGTGGTAGGTTGATTTGCTGGTCCACCCATCTCTCTTTCTGTCCACCGTTAGAGCTGTAATAGAAATGAGTGTGTGTCAACCCAACGCCATTGATCAACTGCTGATTAGCCAGACAATAAGTACATTATTAATGTGAGTGTGTGTATGTGTGTCCAGTATTAATGTATCTATCTGTGTACATTATTAATTTGTCCCTACTCTGTCTGTCAGTGTTTCCATTATGAATGAAGATAGTCACCAGGCCAGATGCCAGTGGTGACATAGTGACACCACACAGTCCATCGCTAGTCCAAGAGGGGAAAGTTGCTCTGTTTAGAAAGTTACAACTATTAAGTATGAAAAGTATTCCACGTAGAATACAAGTGTATGTAGCGAGTTGCCGTGGGGTTGCAGTTTGGTGTGTGTGTGTGTATGTGTGTGTATGTGTATGTGTGTGTGTGTGTGTGTGTGTGTGTGTGTGTGTGTGTGTGTGTGTGTGTGTGTGTGTGTGTGTGTGTGTGTGTGTGTGTGTGTGTGTGTGTGTGTGTGTGTGTGTGTGTGTGTGTGTGTATATAAAGCGAGTGATGTAGTATAATTTCCTTGTCAAACCATGATAACAATACAGTCATGGGTGTCTAGTCTCTTTGTTCTGCTTTTCCCTCAGTTACGGTAACCAGGGCTGGCTGTTGCCGCCAGGCACTCTTATAGTTCTTTGTTTCCTGTTTGATGATGATGCATTTCCTCTCTTCCTGTTCTTTGGTGTGTTGCGTTTAATTGAATCCCTTTGGTGTATCATTGTGTATGCGAGTAACAGTGTTTCCGTTGGATGTAGGATAAACAGTGTTTCCATTGGATGTAGGATAAACAGTGTTTCCATTGGATGTAGGATAAACAGTGTTTCCTTTGGATGTAGGAAAAACAGTGTTTCCTTTGGATGTAGGATAAACAGTGTTTCCTTTGGATGTAGGATAAACAGTGTTTCCTTTGGATGTAGGATAAACAGTGTTTCCGTTGGATGTAGGATAAACAGTGTTTCCTTTGGATGTAGGATAAACAGTGTTTCCTTTGGATGTAGGATAAACAGTGTTTCCGTTGGATGTAGGATAAACAGTGTTTCCTTTGGATGTAGGATAAACAGTGTTTCCTTTGGATGTAGGATAAACAGTGTTTCCTTTGGATGTAGGATAAACAGTGTTTCCATTGGATGTAGGATAAACAGTGTTTCCTTTGGATGTAGGATAAACAGTGTTTCCGTTGGATGTAGGATAAACAGTGTTTCCTTTGGATGTAGGATAAACAGTGTTTCCTTTGGATGTAGGATAAACAGTGTTTCCTTTGGATGTAGGATAAACAGTGTTTCCTTTGGATGTAGGAAAAACAGTGTTTCCTTTGGTATTTAGCCCTGCGCTCCAGGTAGATGTTTCCCGTCGGAACCGAATCTAAGATCAACTCATATTCCCTCAAACCCAGCCTGAACCATTAAGGTGAAAAACACAAAACTGCCTATAGATCAGTGTCTTCATCCCACGCCGAGCACTGCACCTGCTGTGGACCCAGTCTGACCCCAGTGCATTGTGGGTTGGTGTGATGGACGACTGGGTGTTTTCTAATGGGATTTAAAAAATGACAGGTCGTTTGTCCTAACACAGCAAAGGCACACGCACGCACACTGGGATGACAAACGGTGTTGGTGTTTAACACAGTTAACTGGGGTGAAGTGAGGTTACTGACTGTGTTGATCTATTATCTGTAGCTTTCACAGCGTGTTTGGGTGTGTCTTTATTATATCAGGCACAGGTTCGTCTGTGTTTATAAATGGTTGTTTACCTTCCATATTGATTGTGCTCACATCGTTGGCTTCAGTTCATCCTCTAACCAGATTCAGAATGCTCAGGTGGTCAATAAATTATATGTCCAATACAACAAACTGTCTTTACTTTTAGAAGTGATTCTCGGACTGATTCTGTCTGTCTGTCTGTCTGTCTGTCTGTCTGTCTGTCTGTCTGTCTGTCTGTCTGTCTGTCGCCCGCTCTCTCTCTCGCCCGCTCTCATTCACTCTCTCTCAAAAGTTATCTGAGCAAGTCATTATTCAACACTGAATCTGTGTAGATTGTTCTTGTTCCTTTAAGCTTTTTAATGATTTTTTTGACTCGATACATTGGGAAGGGCACTCAACATGTACAACACTGACACAAATTACTGATGATTGGCTGAAATAAGTTGATAATAAGAAGAATGTCGGAGCTGTTTTGTTAGACTACAGTGCAGCTTTTGAGATTATCAATCATAGTCTGCTGAATAAACATATGTGTTATGGCTTCATATCCTCTGCCATATCATGGATCGAGAGTTGCCTATCTAACAGAACATAGAGGGTGTTCTTTAATGGATGCCTCTCTAATGTAAATCAGGTCGAGTTAGGCATGCCTCAAGGTAGCTGTCTTGGCCCCTTACTTTTTTAAAATTTTACTATTGACCTACCGCTAGCCTTCAGTAAAGTGTGTTTATGTACCAGTGTATCGATATGCTAGGGCTCTTCCCGACTATAAAAATCTTGGTTGACCGAGAGCCGTCTGTTCTTTTGACCAATCAATTGGTTGAAATTTTAAAACGTGTATTTTTCCATATATAGACACATCCTATATGTTTTAATCGAATCAGCTATACCCACTGAGCTTTGCTGATGCTTTAAGACACACGGATGACACACGGATTGACTGGTACTGTATACTGAACAAAAATATAAACGCAACATGTAAAGTGTTGGTCCCATGTTTCATGAGCTGAAATAAAAGTCCCAGAAATGTTCCATATGCACAAAAAGCTGATTTCTCTCCAACTTTGTGCACAACTCCAACTTTGCCAAGATCCATCCACTGACAGGTGTGTGTTACGCCCTGACCATAGAGAGCCCTTGTTTCTCTATGGTGTAGTAGGTCAGGGCGTGACTAGGGGGTATTCCAGTTTATAATGTCTATGTTGTGTTCTAGTTTATATTTTCTATGTTGGTGTTTTGTATGATTCACAATTAGAGGCAGCTGGTAATCCTTGTCTCTAATTGGGGATCATATTTAAGTAGCTATTTTTCCCACCTGTGTTTGTGGGATATTGTTTTGTGTTTGTGCCTGTGCACCACGTTGTCACGTTTTGTTGTTCGTTTATTGATTTATTGTTTTTGCTTAAAGTTTCACTTTGAAATAAATGTGTGGAACTCAACATCCGCTGCGCCTTGGTCCCATTCTTACGACAACCGTGACAGTGTACCATATCAAGAAGCTAATTAAACAACATGATCATGACACAGGTGCATCTTGTGGTGGGGGCAATAAAAGGCCAATCTAAAATGTGCAGTTTTGTCACATGACACAATGCCACAGATGTATTGACGTGTTGAAAGCTCCGAGCTGTCAGTTCAAACAACTAACACACAGCTCAGACACCATTACCCCACGAGACATGTCACCAGAGGTCCCTTCACAAGTCCCTAACACACAGCTCAGACACCATTACCCCACGAGACATGTCACCAGAGGTCCCTTCACAAGTCCCTAACACACAGCTCAGACACCGTTACCCCACGAGACATGTCACCAGAGGTCCCTTCACAAGTCCCTAACACACAGCTCAGACACCGTTACCCCACGAGACATGTCACCAGAGGTCCCTTCACAAGTCCCTAACACACAGCTCAGACACCGTTACCCCACGAGACATGTCACCAGAGGTCCCTTCACAAGTCCCTAACACACAGCTCAGACACCGTTACCCCACGAGACATGTCACCAGAGGTCCCTTCACAAGTCCCTAACACACAGCTCAGACACCGTTACCCCACGAGACATGTCACCAGAGGTCCCTTCACAAGTCCCTAACACACAGCTCAGACACCGTTACCCCACGAGACATGTCACCAGAGGTCCCTTCACAAGTCCCTAACACACAGCTCAGACACCGTTACCCCACGAGACATGTCACCAGAGGTCCCTTCACAAGTCCCTAACACACAGCTCAGACACCGTTACCCCACGAGACATGTCACCAGAGGTCCCTTCACAAGTCCCTAACACACAGCTCAGACACCGTTACCCCACGAGACATGTCACCAGAGGTCCCTTCACAAGTCCCTAACACACAGCTCAGACACCGTTACCCCACGAGACATGTCACCAGAGGTCCCTTCACAAGTCCCTAACACACAGCTCAGACACCGTTACCCCACGAGACATGTCACCAGAGGTCCCTTCTCAAGTCCCTAACACACAGCTCAGACACCGTTACCCCACGAGACATGTCACCAGAGGTCCCTTCACAAGTCCCTAACACACAGCTCAGACACCGTTACCCCACGAGACATGTCACCAGAGGTCCCTTCACAAGTCCCTAACACACAGCTCAGACACCGTTACCCCACGAGACATGTCACCAGAGGTCCCTTCTCAAGTCCCTAACACACAGCTCAGACACCGTTACCCCACGAGACATGTCACCAGAGGTCCCTTCACAAGTCCCTAACACACAGCTCAGACACCGTTACCCCACGAGACATGTCACCAGAGGTCCCTTCACAAGTCCCTAACACACAGCTCAGACACCGTTACCCCACGAGACATGTCACCAGAGGTCCCTTCTCAAGTCCCTAACACACAGCTCAGACACCATTACCCCACGAGACATGTCACCAGAGGTCCCTTCACAAGTCCCTAACACACAGCTCAGACACCGTTACCCCACGAGACATGTCACCAGAGGTCCCTTCACAAGTCCCTAACACACAGCTCAGACACCGTTACCCCACGAGACATGTCACCAGAGGTCCCTTCACAAGTCCCTAACACACAGCTCAGACACCGTTACCCCACGAGACATGTCACCAGAGGTCCCTTCACAAGTCCCTAACACACAGCTCAGACACCGTTACCCCACGAGACATGTCACCAGAGGTCCCTTCTCAAGTCCCTAACACACAGCTCAGACACCGTTACCCCACGAGACATGTCACCAGAGGTCCCTTCACAAGTCCCTAACACACAGCTCAGACACCATTACCCCACGAGACATGTCACCAGAGGTCCCTTCACAAGTCCCTAACACACAGCTCAGACACCGTTACCCCACGAGACATGTCACCAGAGGTCCCTTCACAAGTCCCTAACACACAGCTCAGACACCGTTACCCCACGAGACATGTCACCAGAGGTCCCTTCACAAGTCCCTAACACACAGCTCAGACACCGTTACCCCACGAGACATGTCACCAGAGGTCCCTTCACAAGTCCCTAACACACAGCTCAGACACCGTTACCCCACGAGACATGTCACCAGAGGTCCCTTCACAAGTCCCTAACACACAGCTCAGACACCGTTACCCCACGAGACATGTCACCAGAGGTCCCTTCACAAGTCCCTAACACACAGCTCAGACACCGTTACCCCACGAGACATGTCACCAGAGGTCCCTTCACAAGTCCCTAACACACAGCTCAGACACCGTTACCCCACGAGACATGTCACCAGAGGTCCCTTCTCAAGTCCCTAACACACAGCTCAGACACCGTTACCCCACGAGACATGTCACCAGAGGTCCCTTCACAAGTCCCTAACACACAGCTCAGACACCGTTACCCCACGATATAATAATAATAATATATGCCATTTAGCAGACGCTTTTATCCAAAGCGACTTACAGTCATGTGTGCATACATTCTACGTATGGGTGTTCCCGGGAATCGAACCCACTACCCTGGCGTTACAAGCGCCATGCTCTACCAACTGAGCTACAGAAGGACCACGAGACATGTCACCAGAGGTCCCTTCACAAGTCCCTAACACACAGCTCAGACACCGTTACCCCACAAGACATGTCACCAGAGGTCCCTTCTCAAGTCCCTAACACACAGCTCAGACACCGTTACCCCACGAGACATGTCACCAGAGGTCCCTTCACAAGTCCCTAACACACAGCTCAGACACCGTTACCCCACGAGACATGTCACCAGAGGTCCCTTCACAAGTCCCTAACACACAGCTCAGACACCGTTACCCCACGAGACATGTCACCAGAGGTCCCTTCACAAGTCCCTAACACACAGCTCAGACACCGTTACCCCACGAGACATGTCACCAGAGGTCCCTTCACAAGTCCCTAACACACAGCTCAGACACCGTTACCCCACGAGACATGTCACCAGAGGTCCCTTCACAAGTCCCTAACACACAGCTCAGACACCGTTACCCCACGAGACATGTCACCAGAGGTCCCTTCACAAGTCCCTAACACACAGCTCAGACACCGTTACCCCACGAGACATGTCACCAGAGGTCCCTTCACAAGTCCCTAACACACAGCTCAGACACCGTTACCCCACGAGACATGTCACCAGAGGTCCCTTCTCAAGTCCCTAACACACAGCTCAGACACCGTTACCCCACGAGACATGTCACCAGAGGTCCCTTCACAAGTCCCTAACACACAGCTCAGACACCGTTACCCCACGAGACATGTCACCAGAGGTCCCTTCACAAGTCCCTAACACACAGCTCAGACACCGTTACCCCACGAGACATGTCACCAGAGGTCCCTTCACAAGTCCCTAACACACAGCTCAGACACCGTTACCCCACGAGACATGTCACCAGAGGTCCCTTCACAAGTCCCTAACACACAGCTCAGACACCGTTACCCCACGAGACAGGTCACCAGAGGTCCCTTCACAAGTCCCTAACACACAGCTCAGACACAGTTACCCCACGAGACATGTCACCAGAGGTCCCTTCACAAGTCCCTAACACACAGCTCAGACACCGTTACCCCACGAGACATGTCACCAGAGGTCCCTTCACAAGTCCCTAACACACAGCTCAGACACCGTTACCCCACGAGACATGTCACCAGAGGTCCCTTCTCAAGTCCCTAACACACAGCTCAGACACCGTTACCCCACGAGACATGTCACCAGAGGTCCCTTCTCAAGTCCCTAACACACAGCTCAGACACCGTTACCCCACGAGACATGTCACCAGAGGTCCCTTCACAAGTCCCTAACACACAGCTCAGACACCGTTACCCCACGAGACATGTCACCAGAGGTCCCTTCACAAGTCCCTAACACACAGCTCAGACACCGTTACCCCACGAGACATGTCACCAGAGGTCCCTTCACAAGTCCCTAACACACAGCTCAGACACCGTTACCCCACGAGACAGGTCACCAGAGGTCCCTTCACAAGTCCCTAACACACAGCTCAGACACAGTTACCCCACGAGACATGTCACCAGAGGTCCCTTCACAAGTCCCTAAGTCCAGTTCAGTCTGGGAAATGCACAGTACTACATAGAGCCATGACTACATGGAACTCTCTTCAACATCAAGTAACTCAAGCAAGCAGTAAAATCAGATTTAAAAAAATCAGATCAAACATCACTTCGCGGCACAACGCGGACGAACACTCGCATACGCACACACTTTAACACATGCACTCAACACACGCACACACACACAGTGTAATATTGTATTATTGTAGTATTGTACATTTTAAATTGTACATTTGTGATAGAGTGATAATGTAATAATGTATTGTATTATTTTGTTTATGATGTAGGCTGTTGTTTTGTTGTGATGTAATTATTTTATTCCTGTTTGGACTCCAGGAAGTGTAGCTGCTGCCTTGGCTGGAGCTAATGGGGATCCTAATGAATGCAAAGTACAAAATGCATACTCTAATGTCTGTGTCTTTTGTATTTTATGTAAGGCTGTGTATGATTCTAGCACCTCTCCATTGCGTTCCTTAACTCCCTATCCTCTACGTGGTTTGAACGAGCCTCCATGCTGGTGATCTTGTTGAACTGCGTCACCCTGGGGATGTTCCAACCCTGTGAGGACCACGACTGTGAGTCGGAACGATGCAAGATCCTGGAGGTATGTTTTTCATCTCTCCTTTTACCCCTCCATCGCTCTCTATCTCTGTCTGGTTTGTCTTTCTGTCTCCCTCTATCTCTATCTCTCGCTTTCTTTCTTTCTTTCTCCCTCTCCCCCTCTCTTCGTCTCTCTGATGTCAGACAGTGAGGTGCGTGCTATCACTGCAGATACATGTGCAGCCTAGAGATTCAATGCACATCCATTACATGTTCTCTCCATCCATCTCTCTCTTTCTGTTTCCCTTCTTCTTCGTCTCTCCCTCTGTCTCTCTCTCGCTCACTCTTTCTTCATCTCTCTGTTATGAGACATGTTATCACCCTTCACCGAGAGACAATATTCTCCCCTCCCCTCATGACCTCCTGAGCCAATTCTAGTTCTCTGAGTATTTGTGTGCCCTTTCATGTGTGTGTGTGTGTGTGTGTGTGTGTGTGTGTGTGTGTGTGTGTGTGTGTGTGTGTGTGTGTGTGTGTGTGTGTGTGTGTGTGTGTGTGTGTGTGTGTGTGTGTGTGTGTGTGTGTGTGTGTGTGTGTGTGTGTTTGTCAAATCAAATCATATTGCATTTGTCACATACACATGGTGATGTTAATGTGAGTGTAGCGAAATGCTTGTGCTTCTAGTTCTGACAATGCAGTAATAACCAACAAGTAATCTAACTAACAATTCCAAAACTACTGTCTTATACACACAAGTGTAAGGGGATAAAGAATATGTACAGAAAGATATATGAATGAGTGATGGTACAGAGCGGCATAGGCAAGATACAGTAGATGGTATCGAGTACAGTATATACATATGAGATGAGTATGTAAACAAAGTGGCTAGTGATACATGTATTACATAAAGATGCAGTAGATGATATAGAGTACAGTATATACGTATACATATGAGATGAATAATGTAGGGTATGTAAACATTATATTAGGTAGCATTGTTTAAAGTGGCTAGTGATATATTTTACATCATTTCCCATCAATTCCCATTATTAAAGTGACTGGAGTTGAGTCAGTGTGTTGGCAGTAGCCACTCAATGTTAGTGGTGGCTGTATAACAGTCTGATGGCCTTGAGATAGAAGCTGTTTTTCAGTCTCTCTGTCCCAGCTTTGATGCACCTGTACTGACCTCGCCTTCTGGATGATAGCGGGGTGAACAGGCAGTGGCTTGGGTGGTTGTTGTCCTTGATGATCTTTATGGCCTTCCTGTAACATCGGGTGGTGTAGGTGTCTTGGAGGGCAGGTAGTTTGCCCCCGGTGATGCGTTGTGCAGACCTCACTACCCTCTGGAGAGCCTTACGGTTGTGGGCGGAGCAGTTGCCGTACCAGGCGGTGATACAGCTCGCCAGGATGCTCTCGATTGTGCATCTGTAGAAGTTTGTGAGTGATTTTGGTGACAAGCCAAATTTCTTCAGCCTCCTGAGGTTGAAGAGGCGCTGCTGCGCCTTCTTCACGATGCTGTCTGTGTGGGTGGACCAATTCAGTTTGTCTGTGATGTGTATGCCGAGGAACTTAAAACTTGCTACCCTCTCCACTACTGTTCCATCGATGTGGATAGGGGGGTGTTCCCTCTGCTGTTTCCTGAAGTCCACAATCATCTCCTTAGTTTTGTTGACATTGAGTGTGAGGTTATTTTCCTGACACCACAATCCGAGGGCCCTCACCTCCTCCCTGTAGGTCGTCTCGTCGTTGTTGGTAATCAAGCCTACCACTGTTGTGTCGTCCGCAAACTTGATGATTGAGTTGGAGGCGTGTGTGGCCACGCAGTCGTGGGTGAACAGGGAGTACAGGAGAGGGCTCAAAACGCACCCTTGTGGGGCCCCAGTGTTGAGGATCAGCGGGGTGGAGATGTTGTTGCCTACCCTCACCACCTGGGTGCGGCCCGTCAGGAAGTCTGTGTGTGTGTGTGTGTGTGTGTGTTTACATTAATAATGCTGAGTGAACTTAAAGAGAACTTAAAGAGAACACTAATGATCAGACTAAGCTGTTGGAGAACAACATATTTAACTTCTACTCCATTAGATGGACTGGCTACTAGCCTTACACTGCTGTTGGGCACACCTCCAGTTATGATCTTACCCGGAGTGTTTTCTCAGCAATACTTACAGACGGGTTAGTTCCGCCTCAACTTCCCCTTTAATTGATCATTAAGAGTTTTGGGAAAACATATTGCTTATGAGTAGTTAAAATAAGAATTGTGAGTCTGTGTAATTGAAACAAAAAGAAAGAGAGTGTGTGTGTGTGTGTGTGTGTGTGTGTGTGTGTGTGTGTGTGTGTGTGTGTGTGTGTGTGTGTGTGTGTGTGTGTGTGTGTGTGTGTGTGTGTGTGTGTGTGTGTGTGTGTGTGGTTGAAATAACATAGATAACAACATTCCAACTGAATATTCTTCGTATGAAAATATAGCCACTATGTATGCTAATTCTGCCTGTCAGAGCTCTGAATGAGATTATCGCAGGGTTCAAATACTGTCAGCTAGCATCTGTAGCCGAGACACATACACACACACACACACACACACACACACACACACACACACACACACACACACACACACACACACACACACACACACACACACACACACACACACACACACACACACACACACACTCACACACACATGCAGGAGTATCTCTCCAAGTCAAACCCGGGAACAACGCAAGACTATTACAAGGCTCATCTGCCTGTGACAATAGACTAACACATATAAAATATAAACTGCAGCTTGATACACACACACACACACACACACACACACACACACACACACACACACACACACACACACACACACACACACACACACACACACACACACACACACACACACACACACACACACACACACACACACACACACACACACACACACACACCTTCTTTAGACACACAGCAGAAGACCTTGATTTGCTTCTCTTTCCTCTCCCGTACACGTGTCTGAGTGTGTGTGAAGCTTTGGTGTGTGTGTGTGTCTCCTCCCATCTCCTCCTGATGCAGAGATAGAGGCTTCTCTATCACTCCTCGCCTGGGGTTCCTCAAAACACTCGCAATCACACACACACTCTGCAGTTCCCATAAACCCTTCCTCTGAAACAGTAACATGGAATCAGGACAAATGTCCCTAGTTCCATGTCGGAATTTGGCTCAATGCTCAATGCACTCCCACCTCCCCATTTCTGCCTGCAAAACCACTCAATCATTCCAACACACGTTCTACCTCCGGCATAGAGAGTGTGTGCACTGCACAGTATCTCGCAAGGTGCATATCTGTGTGGGTTGACTTACACAGGCAGCGGTTTGTCTCTGTGTGTGTGTCAGTCCTCTCTCTGCTTTGTGTATTGAATACTGCACCAAAGGCAGCATGGCTGGAGGGGAAAGAGAGGGAGAGGAAAGAGAGGGAGTAGAGGTTAATCAGAGAAGTATTCTGAATGGGGTTCCAGTTTCATTCCTGCCCAGAGGGAGAGTATCTGTGTGGCTCCCTAAAGGATCCCGGGAAAGGATGGGATTGGCCTTTTGAACTTCCTATCGACTGTATTTTGCACGTTCTCTCTCTCTCTCTCTCTCTCTCTCTCTCTCTCTATCCCCTCCCTCCCACCCTGCCTCCCACCCTTCTGATATCAATATATTAACAGAGCTGAACGGATTTACAGATAATCATCATTGTCTGAACCCCAGGGTCAAATGTTATAGTCAAGGCAGGTCAGGAATCAGCTGCTTTAATAAACCAGTATCATTATCATTGAGGCTTCTATGGCCAGTTGAATACATGGCTCAGTGGTATAGTCCAGATAGACAGGGCTCGGAGACTACAGTACAGTCATCCATAGTACAGGCCACTCGGAGAGCTAGAGAAAGAAAGAGGGTGTGTGTGCGCATGTGTCACACGCACACACGGCTGTTCCCACGGCATGATGCCATTGTTTAGGTCCAGCGCTTTACACACAAGTGTGACGAAGCACCAAAGAGACAGCAACACAGACACCCAGTGCTGTGCACTGCAGCACTATGCCTTTAAAAGAGAGATACTGCAGACATAACCAGAGTAATATGGCAGAAATAACATCTACTGCAGACATAATCAGAGTAATAAGACATAAATAACAGCTACTGCAGACATAATCAGAGTAATAAGACAGAAATAACATCTACTGCAGACATAATCAGAGTAATAAGACAGAAATAACATCTACTGCAGACATAATCAGAGTAATAAGACATAAATAACAGCTACTGCAGACATAATCAGAGTAATAAGACAGAAATAACATCTACTGCAGACATAACCAGAGTAATAAGACATAAATAACAGCTACTGCAGACATAATCAGAGTAATAAGACAGAAATAACAGCTACTGCAGACATAATCAGAGTAATAAGACATAAATAACAGCTACTGCAGACATAATCAGAGTAATAAGACAGAAATAACAGCTACTGCAGACATAATCAGAGTAATAAGACCGAAATAACATCTACTGCAGACATAATCAGAGTAATAAGACAGAAATAACAGCTACTGCAGACATAATCAGAGTAATAAGACCGAAATAACATCTACTGCAGACATAATCAGAGTAATAAGACAGAAATAACAGCTACTGCAGACATAATCAGAGTAATAAGACCGAAATAACATCTACTGCAGACATAATCAGAGTAATAAGACCGAAATAACATCTACTGCAGACATAATCAGAGTAATAAGACAGAAATAACAGCTACTGCAGACATAATCAGAGTAATAAGACAGAAATAACAGCTACTGCAGACATAATCCGAGTAATAAGACAGAAATAACAGCTACTGCAGACATAATCAGAGTAATAAGACAGAAATAACAGCTACTGCAGACATAATCAGAGTAATAAGACAGAAATAACAGCTACTGCAGACATAATCAGAGTAATAAGACAGAAATAAGTGATGGAATAATATATGTGTATAGATATAGATATGGAAGAGTGATTTAATAAGGGAGGAGAGAGAGAAAAAATATGAGATAAATTGAGGTAGAATCTAAGAGAGAGAGAGAAACAGAGAGAGAAAGAGCAAGACAAGTGAAGGAGAGATAAAGAGAAGGGGAGCGGGTGAGCATTGAAGCGTTACGCACAGGCCACTGGTGTCCCCGCTCTGGGAGCCAGCTGTGTGTGTGTGTGTGTGTGTGTGTGTGCGTGTGTGTGTGTGTGTGTGTGTGTGTGTGTGTGTGTGTGTGTGTGTGTGTGTGTGTGTGTGTGTGTGTGTGTGTGTGTGTGTGTGTGTGTTAGACTCCTTCTCCATGCTTCGTTGAATCCTGCTCTCGCTTTCTGACACACACACAAACACACACACACGTACACCGCACACACACGTACACCGCACACACACGTACACCGCACACACACGTACACACACACACACACACACACACACACACACACACACACACACACACACACACACACACACACACACACACACACACACACACACACACACACACACGCACACACACACACACACACACACACAGGTTTTCTCACATTGGGAAATCCCAGCTATGTGCCTCTTGGTTCTACCTGCCTAGAACTGTACTCCCCTCTGAGCAGTGTGTGTGTGTGTTTCTCTTTCTGCATGTGAACAGGGGGTTACGGAAGGGGATTGCATGGCTCATCACTCACAGATACCGTGAGCATCTCTCTGCTCTATTCTCTACAGGCTTCATCTCCAGTACACTATATCTCTATTTACATTCCAGCCCTATAGACACATGTGTTTGTGTATCCAGTGTGTTTAAAGTCAAATGGATTCCATCTGGCTAGAACCCTCAGGTGTGTGTGTGCGTGTGCGTGTGTGTGTGTGAGAGACGCACACGCGCACACACATACACACACAAAAACACACACTCCTCACGTCATTGGGAGGCTTCGCATTACTTAATAATGTGATTCTCCTCAGTATAAACTCAGCAAAAGGCTTTGCATATTTTATGAGATAAACAAATTCCAGGGATGTTAATCCAGGGATGTGCTCTACTGTTTACTCTGAAAAGTATTCAGATTACACTCTAATCACAAGGATGCAGAAATAAGGAGGGCGGTTTATTCAACCCCAAAGTAGATGAGATGACTGTACCTGTCTGTGTGTGCTCACATGTGTGATGAGTCAGTATCTCTCTCCTCTCCATTTCCCACTGGGCAAAATGGGTGGAATCAATGTTGTTTCCACGTCATTACAACCCAAATATTTAGTGCAATGACATTGAATCAACGTGGGAAACTGATTGGATTAGAAAAAAAGTAACCAACATGAGGGAATTTCCCCCCAAAATATTCACGCAACTTTTAACCTAAATCCAATGACACGGTGTCATTTTTTGTTGCTTTCACGTTGAACGCAAAAGTAAAACCAAAACTACGCGTTGAACAAACGTCTGTGCCCAGTGGGGTCTGTCTTGTGCTTCTGTTACCGTGCAACTTCGCAGAGGGAAAGAATGGCACTGTATCTTAAATAGGTTTATTTGAGAAGCCTTTTATTTACCAGTTCATGTTGTGAGGAGTCGTGTAGCGCTGGGCGTCTACCTCTGTGATCAACACAGTCCGGCCACTATCATAGCATAACCTTACTCTCTCTCCCCATGTCTTACGCTGTCTCCGTTTACCCTTCTCTATCCACCCCCCCACCCACTTATACGGTACACACTCATCCATACTCTAACCCCTGTCTCTCTGGAGTTTCCTTTCATGTCTATTTCTCTTTCTTCATATGCGTGTGTTTTCCCCCCCCTCTCCCTAGGACTTTGATGACTTTATCTTCGCGTTCTTTGCGGTGGAGATGGTCATCAAGATGGTGGCACTGGGCATCTTTGGGAAGAAGTGTTATCTAGGAGACACCTGGAACAGGCTCGACTTCTTTATCGTACTGGCCGGGTGAGTCACGCACACGCACGCCGCCCGCCCTGGCTAGAGGGCGTCCCCAGCCAAAAACATGTGCTGTGAATCACGACAACCACATAGGGAGAGAACCTACATATTCTGTCTGGGCAACACGGCACTTTGTGTTTGTGTGTGTTTGTGTGTGTTTGTGTGTGTGTGTGTGTGTGTGTGTGTGTGTGTGTGTGTGTGTGTGTGTGTGTGTGTGTGTGTGTGTGTGTGTGTGTGTGTGTGTGTGTGTGTGTGTGTGTGTGTGTGTGTGTGTGTGTGTGTGTGTGTGTGTGTGTGTGTGTGTGTGTGTGTGTGTGAGTGAGTGTGTGTGTGTGTGTGTGTGCATCCCTTTGTTTCACATTGTTGCAGTGTCTGCAAAAAACGCCAACCCCCTTGTCCCTCATGAGAACACACAGCCAAACTGAGACAATAGTAACCAAGGTAACGTGTGGTCGGGTACACACTTCCTGGCAACGGTTGCTAGTTTCGTTTAGGAGTGTTCTGATGAAGTGTCTGTTTCTGAAAAGGAAAATAATTTCTGCCAAAGAGCATTTCTCAGCACCCTGGCACTTTCTCTTCATAATCATTCCTCGTGTGTGTGCGCGCGTGTGTGTGTGTGCGCCTGTGTGTGTGTGTGTGTGCGCGTGTGCATGAAGTGCCAACATCAGCTTGATTTCACTCGGCGTTTGATAAAGATCAGAGAAAGCTAGTCCCATTCGCCTGCACTGATTTGAGTCTCCTATTACTGAGCTTCTCTTGAATGATTTCCTTTGGCGTCACAGTCTGTGTAGGCCACTGATGTGTTTGACTTCATATTACCAGGTGGGATAGGGGGTGGTGAAGTTAGGGCAGGGTGAAGGGTCGACAAGGGGATTGGGACGAAAGGGCTGACGGGTGAGGAGAGAGAAGAAAGGGAGTGAAAGTAGAGAAGAGGATGGGAGGAGGTTAGAAAAAGAGAGGGATGCCAGTTAAATGCAGTTAAGTGCAGGGTGACAGGGAACTGGAGGGAGGCCAGCGCTCTCTGCCTCCCTCATACCTTCTTTCCTCCCCTCCTCAGATGAGTTTTGGAGGATCCCCAGTCAATAGTGCAGTGATTCTCAGGTTGTCTTGGACAGAGGGACACTTCCGCACATCTGTCAGCGCACCGGGAGTATAGAGGGAGATACCACTGGTACTGTAGATACTGAGGATGGAAAAAAGGGCAAGACCTGAGGAGGGAGAAAGAGAGAGCAGGAGAGTAGTGGGCAGAGAGGCCATTTAGAAGGCAATCATTGTGACCACGATATCAACATTACACATTAAAAACAACTGGTTCTATTTAGTGCTATGGTGCTATAACCCTTTTTTTAAGGTTCTAAATGGAACCTGAATGGTGCTATAAAGTACAATTTCCTAAGGTTTTGTAAAGAACCATTAATAAAAGGCCAAAAAAGGGTTCTGCTGTGCTTGCAACCCTTTTTGGGTTTCAGGAATCAAGGTAAGACCCAAATGCAGACACGTAGAATTGACAATGGTTTAATATTCCAACAGGCGGCAGGCAATAGACAGGTCAAGGCAGGCAGGGGTCAGTAAACCAGAGGTGGGGCAACGGTACCGGACGGCAGGCAGGCTCAGGGGCAGGACAGGCAAGGGTCAAAACCAGGAGGGCCAGAAAAAGGGAGATGGGAAAAGCAGGAGCTGAGAACCAAAACATTGGTTGACTTGACAAACGAGACGAACTGGCAACGAACAAACAGAGAACACAGGTATAAATACACAGGGGATAATGGGGAAGATGGGCAACACCTTGAGGGAGGTGGAGACAATCACAAGGACTGGTGAAATAGATCAGGGTGTGACATTGGGGCGATATAGGACCCTTTATATGGCTCTTTATGAACATTTATGGTGAATGGTTCTATCAATAACATTTCTCAATGTTTTGTATCATGGTTTAATAACCGTGTTTATTAACACGTTGAATCAGCTGTGCTATCTGTGGAACACCTGGGGGCCCCCTGAGAAGAGACTTGAGAACGACTGACTTACTTAGTCACATTAACACAAGGCCATACATGAGTCTGTCACAAGATACCGTTTCCTGGCCATAGTCATATATAACATGTAATAGCATAACACAACAGTTCAACTGGAATGACTCTCACTTACGGATGCACAAAAGAGCTCTGCCCAAACAACGCCCTAAGATATTATAATGAGTCACCAACCCTACATTTTAATTATCACTAAAAGTGGAAATTACCATTTATTTTTTTCAACCGCACGAACCAAAAGGGTTCTTCGGTCAGTATGGTTCCACATAGAACCATCACCCTTCCCAAAGAACCGTTGAGGAACCCAACTGTACACCCTCCACTATACATACACCACAAGAAGTAGTCATATGGCCAAGGTTTTTGGAAGGCGAAGAATACACAGACTCAATGATAACACACTCCCATTCGTTTCCTTGAAGGTTTCCTTGACGGTTTCCTTGAAACTTACCGTGATCATTGACCTCCTACCATCAATACAATCACAGAGCTGCAGAGAGAGGGAGAGAGACAGGAAGTGACAGTCTGTCTCTTTATCTTTGTCTCTTTCTCTCTCTCTTCCTCCCTGCCCTTTCTTCTCCTTGATTTATTAATGCCTCCTCGGACTGATTCCAGACCTGTTTGGGGACAGGAGAGAGGTTACAGATCGAGAGCGAGACGGGGAGGAAGGGAAGGAATGGAGAGATAGAGAGAGAGACTTATGTGCGCTTGAGACAGGGCACATGCAATCTTAAAGTCCCCATGAACAAATTATATAACAAAATATCTAGGTCCAGTTAAATGACTCTCCCTCTGTTGCTCTCCCTTTCTACCCCCCTCTTTCTCTTCCCTCTATCCCCCGCTCCTCCTCCTCACCCCTTTTACTCTCTCTCTCTCTGCCCTTTCCTCCTCACCTATCTCTTTATCTCTATCGTTCTCTCTCCATTCAATTCAATTCAATTCAAGGGGCTTTATTGGCATGGGAAACATATTTTAACATTGCCAAAGCAAGTGAGGTAGATAATGTACAAAAGTGAATTAAACAATAAAAAATTAACAGTAAACATTTCACATACAGAAGTTTCAAAACAATAAAGACATGACAAATGTCATATTATATATATACAGTATATACAGTGTTGCAACGATGTACAAATGGTTAAGGGTACACAAGGGAAAATAAATAAGCATAAATATGGGTTGTATTTACAATGGTGTTTGTTCTTCACTGGTTGCCCTTTCCTTGTGGCAACAGGTCACACATCTTGCTGCTGTGATGTCACACTGTGGAATTTCACCCAGTAGATATGGGAGTTTATCAAAATTTGATTTGTTTTTGAATTATTTTGGATCTGTGTAATCTGAGGGAAATATGTATCTCTAATATGGTCATACATTTGGCAGGAGGTTAGGAAGTGCAGCTCAGTTTCCACCTCATTTTGTGGGCAGTGAGCACATAGCCTGTCTTCTCTTGAGAGCCATGTCTGCCTACGGCGGCCTTTCTCAATAGCAAGGCTATGCTCACTGAGTCTGTACATAGTCAAAGCTTTCCTTAAGTTTGGGTCAGTCATAGTGTTCAGGTATTCTGCCACTGTGTACTCTCTGTTTAGGGCCAAATAGCATTCTAGTTTGCTCAGTTTTTTTGTTAATTCTTTCCAATGTGTCAAGTAATTATCTTTTTATTTTCTCATGATTTGGTTGGGTCTAATTGTGCTGCTGTCCTGGGGCTCTGTGGGGGTTGTATGGGTTTGTGAACAGAGCCCCAGGACCAGCTTGCCTATGGGACTCTTCTTCATGTTCTTCTCTCTGTAGGTGATGGCTTTGTTATGGAAGGTTTGTGAATCGCTTCCTTTTAAGGTGGTTGTGAATTTAACGTCTCTTTTCTGGATTTTGATAATTAGCGGGTATCGGCCTAATTCTGCTTTGCATGCATTATTTGGTGTTCTACGTTGTACACGTAGGATATTTTTGCAGAATCCTGCATGCGGAGTCTCAATTTGGTGTTTGTCCCATTTTGTGAAGTCTTGGTTGGTGAGCGGACCCCAGACCTCACAACCATAAAGGGCAATGGGCTCTATGACTGATGCCAGATCCTAATTGGTATGCTGAATTTTATGTTCCTTTTGATGGCATAGAATGCCCTTCTTGCCTTGTATCTCAAATCGTTCACAGCTTTGTGGAAGTTACCTGTGGCGCTGATGTTTAGGCCAAGGTATGTATAGTTTTTTGTGTGCTCTAGGGCAACGGTGTCTAGATGGAATTTGTTTTTGTGATTCTGGCGACTGGACCTTTTTTGGAACACCATTATTTTTGTCTTACTGAGATTTACTGTCAGGGCCCAGGTCTGACAGAATCTGTGCAAAAGATCTAGGTGCTGCTGTAGGCCCTCCTTAGTTGGTGACAGAAGCACCAGATCATCAGCAAACAGTAGACATTTGACTTCAAATTCTAGTAGGGTGAGGCTGGGTGATACAGACTTTTCTAGTGCCCGCGCCAGTTCGTTGATATATATGTTGAAGAAGCTGCATCCCTGTCTCACCCCACGGCCCTGTGTGAAGAAATCAAATCAAAATCAAATCAAATTTATTTATATAGCCCTTCGTACATCAGCTGATATCTCAAAGTGCTGTACAGAAACCCAGTCTAAAACCCCAAACAGCAAGCAATGCAGGTGTAGAAGCACGGTGGCTAGGAAAAACTCCCTAGAAAGGCCAAAACCTAGGAAGAAACCTAGAGAGGAACCAGGCTATGTGGGGTGGCCAGTCCTCTTCTGGCTGTGCCGGGTGGAGATTATTTACATTTACATTTACATTTAAGTCATTTAGCAGACGCTCTTATCCAGAGCGACTTACAAATTGGTGCATTCACCTTATGACATCCAGTGGAACAGCCACTTTACAATAGTGCATCTAAATCTTTTAAGGGGGGGTGAGAAGGATTACTTTATCCTATCCTAGGTATTCCTTAAAGAGGTGGGGTTTCAGGTGTCTCCGGAAGGTGGTGATTGACTCCGCTGTCCTGGCGTCGTGAGGGAGATTGTTCCACCATTGGGGGGCCAGAGCAGCGAACAGTTTTGACTGGGCTGAGCGGGAACTGTACTTCCTCAGTGGTAGGGAGGCGAGCAGGCCAGAGGTGGATGAACGCAGTGCCCTTGTTTGGGTGTAGGGCCTGATCAGAGCCTGGAGGTACTGAGGTGCCGTTCCCTCACAGCTCCGTAGGCAAGCACCATGGTCTTGTAGCGGATGCGAGCTTCAACTGGAAGCCAGTGGAGAGAGCGGAGGAGCGGGGTGACGGAGAGAACTTGGGAAGGTTGAACACCAGACGGGCTGCGGCGTTCTGGATGAGTTGTAGGGTTTAATGGCACAGGCAGGGAGCCCAGCCAACAGCGAGTTGCAGTAATCCAGACGGGAGATGACAAGTGCCTGGATTAGGACCTGCGCCGCTTCCTGTGTGAGGCAGGGTCGCACTCTGCGGATGTTGTAGAGCATGAACCTACAGGAACGGGCCACCGCCTTGATGTTAGTTGAGAACGACAGGGTGTTGTCCAGGATCACGCCAAGGTTCTTAGCGCTCTGGGAGGAGGACACAATGGAGTTGTCAACCGTGATGGCGAGATCATGGAACGGGCAGTCCTTCCCCGGGAGGAAGAGCAGCTCCGTCTTGCCGAGGTTCAGCTTGAGGTGGTGATCCGTCATCCACACTGATATGTCTGCCAGACATGCAGAGATGCGATTCGCCACCTGGTCATCAGAAGGGGGAAAGGAGAAGATTAATTGTGTGTCGTCTGCATAGCAATGATAGGAGAGACCATGTGAGGTTATGACAGAGCCAAGTGACTTGGTGTATAGCGAGAATAGGAGAGGGCCTAGAACAGAGCCCTGGGGGACACCAGTGGTGAGAGCGCGTGGTGAGGAGACAGATTCTCGCCACGCCACCTGGTAGGAGCGACCTGTCAGGTAGGACGCAATCCGAGTGTAGATTTTTTCAGAAGGGGTGCAACTCTCGCTCTCTTGAAGACGGAAGGGACGTAGCCAGTGGTCAGGGATGAGTTGATGAGCGAGGTGAGGTAAGGGAGAAGGTCTCCGGAAATGGTCTGGAGAAGAGAGGAGGGGATAGGGTCAAGCGGGCAGGTTGTTGGGCGGCCGCCCGTCACAAGACGCGAGATTTCATCTGGAGAGAGAGGGGAGAAAGAGGTCAGAGCACAGGGTAGGGCAGTGTGAGCAGAACCAGCGGTGTCGTTTGACTTAGCAAACGAGGATCGGATGTCGTCGACCTTCTTTTCAAAATGGTTGACGAAGTCATCTATAACTTAACATGGCCAAGATGTTCAAATGTTCATAAATGACCAGCATGGTCGAATAATAACAAGGCAGAACAGTTGAAACTGGAGCAGCAGCACGGCCAGGTGGACTGGGGACAGCAAGGAGTCATCATGTCAGGTAGTCCTGGAGCATGGTCCTAGGGCTCAGGTCCTCCGAGAGAGAGAAAGAAAGAGAGAAATGTGTGTGTTTTTTGCCAATTTTAACCACACACTTGTTGTTTGTGTACATGGATTTTATAATGTCGTATGTTTTACCCCCAACACCACTTTCCATCAATTTGTATAGCAGACCCTCATGCCAAATTGAGTCGAAGGCTTTTTTTAAATCAACAAAGCATGAGACGACTTTGAATTGTTTTGGTTTGTTTGTTTGTCAATTGGGGTGTGCAGGGTGAATACATGGTCTGTTGTACGGTAATTTGATAAAAAGCCAATTTGACATTTGCTCAGTACATTGTTTTCATTGAGGAAATGTACGAGTCTGCTGTTAATGATAATGCAAGGGATTTTCCCAAGGTTAATGTTGACGCATATCCCACGGTAGTTAGTTGGGTCAAATTTGTCTCCACTTTTGTGGATTGTGGTGATCAGTCCTTGGTTCCAAATATTGGGGAAGATGCCAGAGCTAAGGATGATGTTAAAGAGTTTTAATATAGCCAATTGGAATTTGTTGTCGGTATATTTGATCATTTCATTAAGGATACCATCAACACCACATGCCTTTTTGGGTTGGAGGGTTTTTATTTTGTCCTGTAGCTCATTCAAGGTAATTGGAGAATCCAGTGGGTTCTGGTAGTCTTTAATAGTTGATTCTAAGATTTGTATCTGATCATGTATATGTTTTTGCTCTTTATTCTTTGTTATAGAGCCAAAAATATTGGAGAAGTGGTTTACCCATACATCTCCATTTTGGATAGATAATTCTGTGAGTTGTTGTTTGTTTAGTGTTTTCTCTCTCTCTCTGCCCTTTCCTCCTCACCTATCTCTTTATCTCTATCGCTCTCTCTTTCTCTCTCTCTGTCCTTTCCTCCTCACCTATCTCTTTATCTCTATCGCGCTCTCTCTCTGCCCTTTCCTCCTCACCTATCTCTTTATCTCTATCGCGCTCTCTCTCTGCCCTTTCCTCCTCACCTATCTCTATCGCTCTCTCTCTCTCTCTCTCTGCCCTTTCCTCCTCACCTATCTCTTTATCTCTTTATCTCTATCGCTCTCTCTCTTTCTCGCTCTCTGTATCTCTCTCTTTCTCTCTCCCCCTCTCTCTCCAGAAGAGGGTATATAGTGTAGTGTATTTATCTGAGTGAATGTGTTTTCTCCCCCTCTACATGCCCTGCTTGTCCTCATTCACCTGCTGTATCCTGTTCCATTAGCTAGATGATGTCTACAGACAGCACTGCACAAGTAGGTCAGGATACCCACCATGGAGTAGGAGGGAGGACATGAGGAAGGGAGGGAGGGAGGAAGAGAGGCAGAGAGGGCATGGGGAAGGGAGATAGAGATAGGGAGGAAAGGAGAGATGGAGAGAAGGATAGAGAGAATGAGGAAGGAGCAATTTAATTGATTTAAGCTTTATTTAACTAGGCAAGTCAGTTATGAACAAAATGTTATTTACGATAATGACGCTGGGCCAATTGTGCACCACCCTATGGCACTCCCAATTACAGCCGGATGTGACACAGCCTGGATTCGAACCAAGGACTGTTGTGACGCCTCTTGCACTGGGATGCAGTGCCTTAGACAGCTACGCCACTCGGGAGCAAGAGAGAAGAACATATGAAAAAGCAAAGAGAGGGAGAAGGCAGGCAGAACAGAAGAGTGGGTAGAGATTATGATGAATCAAAAAGGTAAACAATTCATCTGTGCCTCCTGTGCCTCTCATCCTCTCCTCTCCCCAACTCTCTCTCTCTTCTCCTTCTCTCCCCCTTTTCCCTTATTCCCTTTAACAAGCACCTCTCCCATTTCTTCCCTCGTCCTCCTTTCTCATCCTCTCCTCTCCTCTCCCCAACTCTCTCTCTTCTCCTTCTCTCCCCCTTTTCCCTTATTCCCTTTAACAAGCACCTCTCCCCCTTTCTTCCCTCCTCCTCCTTTCTCATCCTCTCCTCTCCTCTCCCCAACTCTCTCTCTCTTCTCCTTCTCTCCCCCTTTTCCCTTATTCCCTTTAACAAGCACCTCTCCCCCCTTTCTTCCCTCCTCCTCCTTTCCCACTCCCTCTTTGACAAACTCAGATTTACTTTAATCCTGATATATTTTCTGCATAGCTGCAGGTACTCTGTGTGTGTGTGTGTGTGTGTTTGTGTGTTTGTGTGTGGTGAGCTATCATCTAGACTAACTTTGATATCAGAGAGAGGGAGCGAGAGTGAGATGGATGGAGGGAGGGAGGGATAGCGAGATGGAGGGAGGGAGGGAGGGATAGCGAGAGAGTGAGATGGATGGAGGGAGGGAGGGAGGGAGGGAGGGAGGGAGGGATAGCAAGAGAGAGTGAGATTAATGGAGGGAGGGAGGGATAGCGAGAGAGAGTGAGATGGTTGTAGGGAGGAAGGGATAGCGAGAGAGAGTGAGATGGATAGAGGGAGGGAGGGATAGTGAGAGAGAGTGAGATGGATGGAGGGATGGATAGCGAGAGAGAGTGAGATGGATGGAGGGAGGGAGGGATAGCGAAAGAGAGTGAGATGGATGGAGGGAGGGATAGCGAGAGAGAGTGAGATGGATGGAGGGAGGGATAGCGAGAGAGAGTGAGATGGATGGAGGGCGGGAGGGAGGGATAGCGAGAGAGAGTGAGATGGAGGGAGGGAGGGATAGCGTGAGAGAGTGAGATGGATGGAGGGATGGAGGGATAGCGAGATAGAGTGAGATGGATGGAGGGATGGATAGCGAGAGAGAGTGAGATGGAGGGTGGGAGGGAGGGATAGAGAGAGAGAGTGAGATGGATGGAGGGAGGGAGGGATAGCGAGAGAGAGTGAGATGGATGGAGGGAGGGAGGGATAGCGAGAGAGAGTGAGATAGAGGGAGGGAGGGATAGCGAGAGAGAGTGAGATGGATGGAGGGAGGGATAGCCAGAGAGAGTGAGATGGATGGATGGAGGGAGGGATAGCGAGAGAGAGTGAGATGGAGGGAGGGAGGGAGGGATAGCGAGAGAGAGTGAGATGGAGGGAGGGAGGGATAGCGAGAGAGAGTGAGATGGAGGGAGGGAGGGATAGCGAGAGAGAGTGAGATGGATGGAGGGAGGGAGGGAGGGATAGCGAGAGAGAGTGAGATGGAGGGAGGGAGGGATAGCGAGAGAGAGTGAGATGGAGGGAGGGATAGCGAGAGAGAGTGAGATGGAGGGAGGGAGGGATAGCGAGAGAGAGTGAGATGGAGGGAGGGAGGGATAGCGAGAGAGAGACTGAAAGGAAAACCCCTCTCATCTCTCCTGATGCTGCAATATGCTGTGGGGTTGCAGTCTTAACACACACTGCTATCTTTTATACACACCCACACACAGATACACACACACACACACACACACACACACACACACACACACACACACACACACACACACACACACACACACACACACACACACACACACACACACACACACACACACACACACACACACACACAGCGCTATCTATCAGTCAGTCACAATTCATTCCGTGCTGGATAACTCCCACTGCAGCTAGCCTGTCAGCGATCCCCCAGAGAGTAGAATTATAACACAAACTGACAAATGTCATCAGAAGAGACGGAGTTAACTGAGTTGGCTGATCCAGTATATAATGACAGATGAGGGAGGGAAGGAGATAAGATGGAGCATGGTGAGAGAAAGAGAGAACATGGTAGTTTTAGCAGTGGGAAGAAATTATCCTTCACCACTGATGCAGTTAATAACAATATCCTTTCATCCTCTTAATGGATAACATAGGATCTGATCCTACATCTGCTGTTGAAGGCCATTTTTACAATCAGTGGTTTCCTATGGGTGAAATTAAGCAAATTATTGTCTCTAAGCCAATGATGTGTCTGTGGGTTTTATGCCAGCACACTATTGCAAGATAGTATTATTTTATTGTTAACTCTGATTGGGCAAACACACAGGCTAATGGAAACTATAGCCATGATACTATTATAAAGTCATTATATAGGGAGGGTTGGCACGCACTGTCATTTACTGGTGTAAGGCTGCAGATGTTACTCTGATGGACAGAGGGGAAAATATTGGGAGGGAGAGGGAAAGCGAGAGAGAGACTTCTGTGCAGTAGGGAGGAGAGTGAGAGAGAGACTTCTGTGCAGTAGGGAGGAGAGTGAGAGAGAGACTTCTGTGCAGTAGGGAGGAGAGTGAGAGAGAGACTTCTGTGCAGTAGGGAGGAGAGTGAGAGAGAGACTTCTGTGCATTAGGGAGGAGAGTGAGAGAGAGACTTCTGTGCAGTAGGGAAGAGAGTGAGAGAGAGACTTCTGTGCAGTAGGGAGGAGAGTGAGAGAGAGACTTCTGTGCAGTAGGGAGGAGAGTGAGAGAGAGACTTCTGTGCAGTAGGGAGGAGAGTGAGAGAGAGACTTCTGTGCAGTAGGGAGGAGAGTGAGAAGTAATATGAGGAGCAGAAGCTCTGGGAATCTAGCGAAATCTATTTCATCTCTCTCCTCTAGCTCTCCCTCCCTCCCTCGCTCCCTACTTCCCTTAACCCATCCCTCCCTCCAACTCAACCTCCCACGCCTCCCCTCGCTTCCTCCTTTCCTCGCATACTCCCCCTCTCACTCCCTCCTTCTCTCCCTCTCTCCCGCCTGTCCTGGCAGTTAACCTCTGCTGCCAGGTGGTACGAGAGAGAGAGAGAGAGAGAGAGAGAGAGAGAGAGAGAGAGAGAGAGAGAGAGAGAGAGAGAGAGAGAGAGAGAGAGAGAGAGAGAGAGAGAGAGAGAGAGAGAGAGAGAGAGAGAGAGAGAGAGAGAGAGAACAAAAACGAGAGAGAGAAAGAGAACGAGAATGATAATGAGAGAGAGTAAACGAGAATGAGAGAGAACATGAGAGGGAGAGAGTAATAGAAAATAAAAAAAGGTAGACCAGCGTTAATTGGAAAGACTGATCTCTATAGAAGGCTACAAATCACATCCTTTTAATTGGAGCAGGTACAGTGTGTCAATATGACCGATACAGATATTACCTCAGGACAATCTACTTCGTATGTCATTGTTTCATTGTCCTCCCTCCCTCAGCCTCTCTCTCATACTTTACCTATTATAGTGATGTGTATGTCTGTGTTAGTGTGTGTGTGTGTCTAAGCATCTGTGTTTTTGTGCGTCTGTGTGCATCAGCTTGTGTATGTGTGTTAGTGTGTAAGTGTGTCTGTGTGTATGTGTGTGTTGATGTGTTAGTGTGTGTGTCTGTGGTGTGTGTGGGTGGGTGGGTGTGTGTGTGTGTGTGTATGTACCTTCTGCCAGGCTACTGTTGACTGTCTGCGTGTTGTTGTACAGATGGGAATGTGTGTGTTTACCATTCTTCATGTGCCAGTCTGCTTTTCCATACACACACTGATAAGTGAGGACAAAGCAAGGGATAGGCTGGCACCACGCCCAAGGAAGGGTGTGTGTTTGAGTGTTTGTGTGCAGTTTTGTGAATATTAACAACTGTGAGTGATCGTTCCCATACGGGATTTGTGTTTGTATATGCGATTTTGTTTTTGTAACGTGTTACATACGTGTGTGTGTTTATGGTCTATATAGCTGTTTTGAATTAGATGAATGTGTGTTTCTGTGTGTGTGTGTGTGTCAGGATCTGTAGATTCTACTCACGCAAAATCTGCCTCAAGGTTGGGCATTCCCGTCCTCCCTCCTCCTCTATCTCTCTCTCCTTTCTTCTCTCCCTCTAGCAACCTTGGCACAACCCTGGGTCAGAGAACACATTCAAACTTCTTTTCCATTTCTCTCCATCATTTGATCACACGTTGTTTCTTCCATTCTCCTACCCGTCACACTGGCAGCCACATCTGGTTCTTATCCAGCGTAGTTACAAGCTAATGCTAATGATAGATAAGGCTACGTCTTCCCTCGGACCGACAGTACAGTGTATGTGCCTCTCCAGTCCCTTTGTGTAATTGTTCTGATGAAGGCCTTTGATGGCCCAGATGTTCATCTTTTAACTTGAATAAGCCCTAAATGAGTTTTTAATTGTTGAACGAGCGCTGCACCGTTTCCTTTTCAATTATTATCAAGGTGTAGAATAACAGTGTCACGTTCTGACCATAGTTCTGTTATTTTATTCTTTGTTTTAGTATGGTCAGGGCGTGAGTTGGGGTGGGCAGTCTATGTTTGTTTTTCTATGTTGGGTTTTGTGTTCGGCCTAGTGTGGTTCTCAATCAGAGGCAGGTGTCGTTAGTCGTCTCTGATTGAGAATCATACTTAGGTAGCCCTTTTCCACCTGGGTTTCGTGGGTGTTTATTTTCTGTCTAGTGTGTGTTGTCACCTTACAGAACTGTTTCGTTTTCGTTGATTCACGTTTATTATTTTGTTCCAGTGTTTAGTTGTGTTTTTGAATAAATCAATATGGACACTTACCACGCTGCGTTTTGGTCCGATCCTTACTCCTCCTCAGACGAAGAGGACGATATCCATTACAAACAGTGACATGCTTCCTAATGGGCCTTTCCCAACAATGCAGAGGGAAAAAGTGAGAAATAATAGAAAAATGATACACAACGAGTGGCTGACTAAATACTTTTTTGCCCCACTGTACCTGTGGATGTATTTCCAGGCCTACCTTCAAACTCAGTGCCTCTTTGCTTGACATCATGGGACAATCTAAATAAATCAGCCAAGACCTCAGAAAAAAGACTGTAGACCTCCACAAGTCTAGTTAATCCGTGGGAACAATTTCCAAACGCCTGAAGGTACCTTGTTCATCTGTACAAACAATAGTACACAAGTATAAACACCATTGGACCACGCAGCTGTCATTCCGCTCAGGAATTCTGTCTCCTAGAGATGAACCTACTTTGGTGCGAAAAGTGCAGATCATTCCCAGAACAACAGCAAAGGACCTTGTGAAGATGCTGGGGGAAACAGGTATCTATATCCACAGTAAAACGAGTCCTATATCGACATAACCTGAAAGGCCGCTCAGCAAGGAAGAAGCCACTGCTCCAAAACCGCCATAAAAAAAGCCAGACTACAGTTTGCAACTGCACATGGGAACAAAGATCGCACCTTTTGGAGAAATGTCCTCTGGTCTGATGAAACAAAAATTGAACATTTTGGCCATGTTGACCATCGTTATGTTTGGAGGAAAAAAGGGGAGGCTTGCAAGCCGAAGGACACCATCCCAACCGTGAAGCAAGGGGGTGGCATCAACATTCTGTGGGGCTGCTTTGCTGCAGGAGGGTCTGGTGCACTTCCCAAAATAGATGTCATCATAAGGTAGGAAAATGATGTGGCTATATTGAAGCAACATCTCAAGACATCAGTTAGGAAGTTAAAGCTTGGTCGCAAGTGGGTCTTCCAAATGGACAATGACCCCAAGCATACTTCCAAAGCTGTGGCAAAATGGCTTAAGGACAACAAAGTCAAGGTATTGGAGTGGCCATCACAAAGCCCTGACCTCAATCCTGTAGAAAATTTGTGGGCAGAATTGAATAAGCGTGTGCGAGCAAAGAGGCCTACAAACCTGACTCAGTTACACCAGCTCTGTCAGGAGGAATGGGCCAAATTTCACCCAACATATTGTGGGAAGCTTGTGGAAGTCCACCTGAAATGTTTGACCCAAGTTAAACAATTTAAAGGCAATGTTACCAAATACTAATTGAGTGTATGTAAACTTCTGAACCACTGGGAATGTGATGAAAGAAATAAAAGCCTAAGTAAATAATTATCTCTAATATTATTCTGACATTTCACATTCTTAAAATAAAGTGGTGATCCTAACTGACCTAAGACAGGACATTTTTACTAGTATTAAATGTCAGGAATTGTGAAAAACTGAGTTTAAATGTATTTGGCTAAGGTGTATGTTAACTTCTGACTTCAACTGTATGTACATATGGGTAAAGTGACTAGGCAACACGATAGATAATAGCAGCAGTGTATGTGATGAGTCAAAAGAGTTCATGCAAAAAGGGTCAATGCAGATAGTGCAGGTAGCTATTGGTTAACTATTTAAATAACGATTTAGCAGGTTTATGGCTTGGGGGTTGAAGATGTTCAGGGTCCTGCTGGTTCCAGACTTGGTGCGTCGCTACAGATTGCCGTGAGGTTAACAGTCTATCACCTTGACTCACGTTGTTTGATCACCTTCCCCTTCTTTCCAAGGCTAGCTTAGCCCTTAGCTTTGCCCATAAGGCTAGTCAATTTAACCTTAGCTTAGATTATTTTAGCCTCTAACCCAACGACGACACCGTGCTTGCCTCACAATAGCCTTAGCTTAGCTCATTGCCTGAAAACCTGCAGTTCTCTCACTATGCTGGCTGGTCTGCTTACTGTTTATCCATTTACCTTGTCTTTCTGGTCTCTGTGGCCCTATGGCCATCTGTTACATCCAACTATCATCCAGGAGACACACACACACACACACACACACACACACACACACACACACACACACACACACACACACACACACACACACACACACACACACACACACACACACACACACACACACACACACACACACACACACACACAGAGAGAGTGAGAGATCAGGTGAAGAAGATAGAGGCTAGAGCTACCGCCTGTACCAGGGATATCCCCATGCCCGAGAGGAAAGCACACACACCTGTGCATATGCAAACACACCCACACATGGACAAACATAATCACACACACACACTCTCGCTGAATGGGTGACTCAGGGAATTCCATCTGCGTGACGAGGGAATTCCATCTGCGTGCCTTCAAAACACACGTGGACAGCAGCTGTTACACACACACACACCTCACAATACCAGAGAGTGAGAGAGAGAGATAACATATATATCAATGAATTGGTGAGGGCAGTCTGCAGCACCCGGCCTCACCCTACTAGAATCTGAAGTCAAATGTCTACTGTTTGCTGATGATCTGGTGCTCCTGTCACCAACTAAGGAGGGCCTACAGCAGCACCTAGATCTTCTGCACAGATTCTGTCAGACCTGGGCCCTGACAGTAAATCTCAGTAATACAAAAATAATGGTGTTACAAAAAAGATTCAGTTTCCAGAACCACAAATACAAATTCCATCTAGACACCGTTGCCTGAGAGCACAGAAAAAACTATACATACCCCGGCCTAAACATCAGCGCCACAGGTAACTCCCACAAAGCTGTGAACGGTGAACGATCTGAGAGACAAGGCAAGAAGGGCCTTCTAGAACCCATTGCCCTTTGTGGTTGTGATGTCTGGGGTCCATTCACCAACCATACCAAATAATGCATGCAGAGCAGAATTAGGCCGATACCCACTAATTATCAAAATTCTGAAAAGAGCTGTTAAATTCAACAACCACCTAAAAGGAAGCGATTCCCAAACCTTCCATAACAAAGCCATCACCTACAGAAAGATGAACCTGGAGAAGTCCCCTAATCAAGAGAAGACAGGCTACGTGCACACTGCCCACAAAATGAGGTGGAAACTGAGGTGCACTTCCTAACCTCCTGCCAAATGTATGACCATATTAGATTACACAGATCCTCAAAGAATTTGAAAACAAACCCAATTTTGATGAACTCCCATATCTACTGGGTGAAATACCAGTGTGCCATCACAGCAGCAAGATGTGTGACCTGTTGCCACAAGAAAAGGGCAACCAGTGAAAAACAAACACCACTGTAAAAACAACCCATATTTATGTTTATTTATTTTCCCTTTTGTACTTTAACTATGTGCACGTCGTTACAACAATTAGAAATGTCTTTATTATTTTTGAACTTCTGTGAGTGCAATGTTTACTGTACATTTTTATTGTTTATTTCACTTTTGTTTATTATCTTCTTCACTTGCTTTGGCAATATTAACATATGTTTGTTTCCCATGCCGATAAAGCCCTTGAATTGAAATTGAATTAGAGAGAGACGAAGAGCGAGACTAAGAGAGAGACTGTGAGAGTGAGAGAGACTGTAAGTTATACCCCACCATAACAATGGAATTTATTAGGCTGCAGATACAGTGCATTTGGAAAGTATTCAGACCCCTTAACTTTTTCAACATTTTGTTACGTTACAGCCTTAAATGGACAAAATAATGTCTTTCTCATCAGTCCACATGATACCCCATAGTGACAAAGCGATAATATGTCTTTAGAAATGTTTGCAAATGTGTATGAGACTCGAAATTGAGCTCAGGTGCATCCTGTTTCTATTGATCATCCTTGAGATGTTTCTACAACTTGATTGGAGTCCACCTGTGGTAAATTCAATTGATTGGACATGATTTGACAGTGCATGTCAGAGCAAAAACCAAGCCATGAGGTCGAAGGAAATGTACGTAGAGAACCGAGACAGGATTGTGTCGAGGCACAGATCTGGGGAAGGGTACCAAATAATGTCTGCAGCATTGATGGTCCCCAAGAACACAATGGCCTCCATCATTCTTAAAAGTTTGGAACCACCAAGACTCTTCCTAGAGCTGACCGCCCGGCCAAACTGAGCAATCGGGGGAGAAGGGCCTTGGTCAGGTAGGTGACCAAGAACCCAATGATCACTCTGACAAAGCTCCAGAGTTCCTCTGTGGAGATTTGAGAACATTCCAGAAGGTCAGCCATCTCTGCAGCCAGACGGAAGCCACACATCAGTAAAAGGCACATGAAAGCCCTCTTGGAGTTTGCCAAAAGGCACCTAAAGGACTCTCAGACCATGAGAAACAAGATTCTCTGGTCTGATGATGCCAATATTGAACTCTTTGGCCTGAATGTCAAGCATCACTTCTGGAGGAAACCTGGCACCATCTCTACGGTGAAGCATGGTGGTGGCAGCATCATGCTGTGGGGATGTTTTTCAGCGGCAGGGACTGGGAGACTTGTTAGGATTGAGGGAAAGATGAACCGAGCAAAGTACAGAGAGATCCTTGATGAAAACCTGCTCCAGAGCGAAGGTTCACCTTCCAACATGACAACGATTCTCAACACACAGCCGAGACAACGCAGGAGTGGCTTCGGGACAAGTCTCTGAATGTCCTTGAGTGGCCCAGCCAGAGCCCAGACTTGAACCCAATCTAACATCTCTGGAGAGACCTGAAAATAGCTGTGCAGCGACGCTCCCCATCCAACCTGACAGCGCTTGAGAGGATCTGCAGAGAAGAATGGGAGAAACTACCAAAATACAGATGTGCCAAGCTTGTAGCGCCATACCCAAGAAGACTAGAGGCTGTAATCGATGCCAAAAGTGCTTCAACAAAGTACTGAATAAAGGGTCTGAATACTTGTGTAAATGTGATATTTCAGTTTAAATTTTTGTATACATTTTCACACATTTCTTAAAACCTGTTTTTGATTTGTCATTATGGTGTATTGCGTGTAGATTGACTAGGGAAAAAAACGATTTAATACATTTTAGAATAAGGTTGTAACGCAATGTGGAAAATGTCAAGGGGTCTGAATACTTTCTGAATGCCCTGTATGATTACCTTCTGTGTGTCTTTGTATGTATTCTTGTATGTGCTCTCTGAAAGTACACTGGTAATCATGTACCCTTGAACAGGGTCGGGGGGAGTAACTTGTTTACATGTCATCAGTTACATGTCATCTTGTTAATAGTATCTTCTATTGCTCTCTGTCTCTGTCTCTCTCTCTCTCACTCTTTTTCTCTCGGTCTCTGTCTCTCTCTCACTCTTTCTCTCTCTGTCTCTTTGTCATTCAATTCCATTTCAATTTGATTTTTGAAGGGCTTCATTGGCCTGGGAAACATATGTTAACATTGCCAAAGCAAGTGACATAGATACGAAACAATGCAAATGTACGGTAAACATGACACCCATTCTCTCTCTCTCTCTCTCTCTCTCTCTCTCTCTCTCTCTCTCTCTCTCTCTCTCTCTCTCTCTCTCTCTCTCTCTCTCTCTCTCTCTCTCTCTCTCTCTCTCTCTCTTCATTCTCACCTCCCCCTGTGCAACCCGCGCTCCTTCACTGCAATGGTTCTGGGAACTCACACGCCCACTCACACTCACTGCAGTAGAACATCAATCTTTTTCTCTCTGAAGGTTAAGAACAGCCATGATCGTACAGTAGTCATGCCTTCACAACATCCTCTTCTCAATGACCAGTGATTCACTCTGCTATTGATGTCTGAAGAGGGATACACAGTGGCATGTACTCGCTGGTCCCTTTGGGGGGGGGTGTGCTCGTATGTGCGTGTGGGTGTCTATGCATGCAGCTCTTAATCAGTCCAGGTCGTGCAGTTCAAGTGGATTTTATTATGCATGAGAGAGTGTTTGCCAAGACACACTCGTTACAACCAGACATACACACACAGACACGTTGAGGAAATTGACAAGCACAGATTGAATAATGAGACATCAGCTGATGAATTACCCAGAGTGAGAATATGTTTTACATTTACTCTGTGATTAAACCTATTTTAATATTTTAATGTCCCGTGGACTGTCCCATAGGCAATAGGCAGTAGATCTATTGCATAGTTATTCAAACCTTACCCTACGAGGTCTACTGCTGGCTTTCTGATATTTAATTGCACCACCTGGTGTCCACGGTCTAAATCAGTCCCTGATTAGAGGGGAAGAATTACAAAAAGCAGTGGAAGTGGCTTCAATGTTTATGTTTGAATTTGAGGGCAATAGAGGATTTGAACACACACAGGTTGAATCAACGTTGTTTCATCGTCATTTCAATGTAATTGACGCTGAACCGATGTGGAATAGATGTTGAATTGATGTATGTGTCCAGTGGGATGATATCATGTGTTTGTGTAGACTGACTGGGGCATGGCACTAACAGTGTCTGTGTTTGTTTTGTTCCAGAATGCTAGAGTACTCTCTGAACCTGCAGAATGTGAGTTTCTCAGCGGTGAGAACGGTTCGAGTTCTGAGACCCCTCCGAGCCATCAACAGAGTACCTAGTGAGTAACAACACCTCTCCTCTCCTCTCATCCCTTCCTCCTCTCTCCCTACTAACCAGACAGTGGTTCAATCAGGGTCATTGGCCATAGCCAATCTCTCTGTGTTTCTTTGATGAGGCTGATTTGTCTGGGCTCTGATTCCACTCCGCTTTGATTTGCTTGCTCCCCACCTTCCTGCGTTATCTCGCTCTCGCTCTCTATCCTCCGCTCGCTTTCCCTTCTCTCTCTGCCCTCTCTCTCTCTTTATCTCTCTCTTTATCTCTCTCTTTATCTCGCTCTCTATCCTCCGCTCTCTTTCCTTTCTCTCTCTGCCCTCTCTCTCTCTCTCTATCTCTCTCTATCCTCCACTCTCTTTCCTTTCTCTCTTTCCTTTCTCTCTCTCTCTCTCTCTCTCTCTCTCTCTCTCTCTCTCTCTCTCTCTCTCTCTCTCTCTCTCTCTCTCTCTCTCTCTCTCTCTCTCTCTCTCTCTCTCTCTCTCTCTCTCTCTCTCTATCTCTCTCTATCCTCCGCTCTCTTTCCTTTCTCTCTCTGCCCTCTC